>NC_052174.1:1209033-1261398 GCF_902713615.1 Scyliorhinus canicula
GCTGATTCTGGGGGGTGGGAGGCTGATTCTGGGGGGGGGGGGGGGGGGCGGGGAGGCTGATTCTCGGGGGGCGGGGAGGCTGATTCTGGAGGGGGTAGGGGGGGGGCTGATTCTGGAGGGGGTAGGGGGGGGGGCTGATTCTGGAGGGGGTAGGGGGAGGCTGATTCTGGGTAGGGGGGGGCTGATTCTGGAGGGGGTAGGGGGGGCTGATTCTGGAGGGGGTGGGGGCTGATTCTGGGGGTGGGGGCTGATTCTGGGGGGGGGGGGGGGGGGGGGGCGTTCCCTGGGGAGAATGAGGGGGGAGAGGGGGTCTGGCCAGGAAATGCAGCTGGATACAAATGGGAAACAATGTGGATACATTGGATGGAGTTTGGATACATTTGGCCACAGTGTGACAGCCGCACGGATACATTTCGCAGCAACATTGTAACCGGATGAAACAGACACGGAATCAGCTGAAACTTACCAAAGGCCAAAAGCAGCTTCTTCCCCGGGGGTGGGGGCAGCTCCCTCCACCCCGGCTCCCAGGGCTGCACCTCTCCGTCCATCAGAGAGAAGCTGCCCCCCCCCTCCACCTCCTCCCTCCACCCTCCACCTCCAGACACCAACATCCTCCAGCAGCCTCATCCCTCAGGGATGCACCTAATGCCCTCTCCCCCCCCCAAAAAAAAAAGACTCCAGCATCTCCCCCCGGGCTGCAAAAAGTTTAGCGGATTCCAATTGCGCAGTTTCAGAGTCAGACAAGCCCTCCCACTCTCCTCCCTCTCTCCTCCCCCTCTCCCTCTCTCACACAGACAGCCCCTCCTCCTGATGCTGTCAGTGTCAGCAACAAGCTCCGTGCTGGACAGTTAAAGATGTACAGTTCCCACCCCCAGTCCAGCCCAACACCCCCCAGTCTTGTCCAAAGTAAGAATCCCCACTTTCATAGAATTTACAGTGCAGAAGTATGCCATTCGGCCCATCGAGTCTGCACCGGTTCTTGGTGAGTGTAATAATCCACAGGAGGTTCCGTCACCACACCAATATTTATTTACAATAACGATATTACAGGAGCAGCTACAAACAGTGCTGCTAGCAGTCCAGTCAACTTAAGACTGGCTCACAAAGCCTACACAGGTGATTATATGGGCCCCCTCAATGAGCTATCATTGAGGGAGCTCATACTCCAATTGGCCAACCAATAAAGCCAATTGGAGTTCATTACAGACAGAGCACCCTACCCAAGCCCACACCCCCACCCTCTCCCATAGGGTGGTCGTGATGGGAGACTTTAACTTCCCCAACATTGAATGGGACTCGTGTAGTGTTGGAGGTGTAGATGGAGCAGAGTTTGTAAGGAGCATCCAGGAGAGTTTTTTAGAGCAGTATGTAAATAGTCCAACTCGGGAAGGGGCCATACTGGACCTGGTATTGGGGAATGATCCCGGCCAGATGGTTGACGTTTCAGTCGGCGATTACTTTGGGAATTAGAACATAGAACAGTACAGCACAGAACAGGCCCTTCGGCCCTCGATGTTGTGCCGAGCAATGATCACCCTACTTAAACCCACGTAACCCGTATACCCGTAACCCAACAATCCCCCCATTAACCTTACACTACTGGCAATTTAGCATGGCCAATCCACCTAACCCGCACATCTTTGGACTGTGGGAGGAAACCGGAGCACCCGGAGGAAACCCACGCACACACGGGGAGGACGTGCAGACTCCACACAGACAGTGACCCAGCCGGGAATCGAACCTGGGACCTGGGACCCTGGAGCTGTGAAGCATTGATGCTAACCACCATGCTACCGTGAGGCCCCATATTGCGATCACAATTCCGTAAGTTAAAGACGAGAGTGGTCCTAAAGGAAGAAGGCTAAATTGGGGAAAGGCCAACTACAACAAAATTCGGCAGGAGCTCAGGAATGTGGATTGGGAGCAGCTGTTTAAGGGTTTTTGAAATGTGGGATGCTTTTAAGGAAAGGTTGATTAGAGTGCAGGACAGACATGTCCCTGTGAAAATGAGAGATAGAAATGGCAAGATTAGGGAACCATGGATGACGGGTGGAATTGTGAGACTAGCTAAAATGAAAAAGGAAGCATACATAAGATCGAGGCGACTCAAAACTGATGAAGCTTTGGAGGAATATCGGGAAAGTAGGACGAATCTCAAACGCGCAATAAAGAGGGCTAAAAGGGGTCATGAAATATCTTTGGCTAACAGGGTTAAGGAAAATCCCAAAGCCTTTTATTCATATCTAAGGATATTTATGTTTAAATACTCTAGGTCAAGTCGGCATAAGGAAGGGGGAGGTTTTGGGTATTCTAAAAGACATTACGGTGGACAAGTCCCCAGGACCGGATGGGATCTATCCCAGGTTACTGAGGGAAGCGAGGGACGAAATAGCTGGGGCCTTAACAGACATCTTTGCAGCATCCTTGAGCACGGGTGAGGTCCCGGAGGACTGGAGAATTGCTAATGTTGTCCCTTTGTTTAAGAAGGGTAGCAGGGATAATCCAGGGAATTATAGACCTGTGAGCTTGACGTCAGTGGTAGGCAAACTGTTGGAGAAGATACTGAGGGATAGGATCTATTCACATTTGGAAGAAAATAGACTTCTCAGTGATAGGCAGCATGGTTTTGTGCAGGGAAGGTCATGTCTTACAAACCTGAGGAAGTGACAAAGTTAATTGACGAGGGAAGGGCTGTAGATGTCATATACATGGACTTCAGTAAGGCGTTTGATAAAGTTTCCCATGGCAGGTTGATGGAAAAAGTGAAGTCGTATGGAGTTCAGGGTGTACTAGCTAGATGGATAAAGAACTGGCTGGGCAACAGGAGACAGAGAGTAGTGGTGGAAGGGAGTGTCTCAAAATGGAGAAGGGTGACTAGTGGTGTTCCACAGGGATCCGTGCTCGGACCACTGCTGTTTGTGATCTACATAAATGATCTGGATGAAGGTATAGGTGGTCTGATTAGCAAGTTTGCAGATGATACTAAGATTGTGGAGTTGCAGATAGCGAGGAGGACTGTCAGAGAATACAGCAAAATATAGATAAATTGGAGAGTTGGACAGTGAAATGGCAGATGGAGTTCAATCCAGACAAATGTGAGGTAATGCATTTTGGAAGGTCTAATGCAGGTAGGGAATATACAGTGAATGGTAGAACCCTCAAGAGTATTGAAAGTCAGAGAGATCTAGGTGTACAGGTCCACAGGTCACTGAAAGGGGCAACACAGGTGGAGAAGGTAGTCAAGAAGGCATACGGCATGCTTGCCTTCATTGGCTGGGGCATTGAGTATAAGAATTGGCAAGTCATGTTGCAGCTGTATAGAATCTTAGTTAGGCCACACTTGGAGTACAGTGTTCAATTCTGGTCGCCACACTACCAGAAGGATGTGGAGGCTTTAGAGAGGGCGCAGAAGAGATTTACCAGGATGTTGCCTGGTATGAAGGGCATTAGCTATGAGGAGCGGTTGAATAAACTCGGTTTGTTCTCACTGGAACGACGGAGGTTAAGGGGCGACCTGATAGAGGTCTACAAAATTATGAGGGGCATAGACAGAGTGGATAGTCAGAGGCTTTTTCCCCAGGGTAGAGGGGTCAATTACTAGGGGGGGCATAGGTTTAAGGTGCGAGGGGCAAGGTTTAGAGGAGATGTACGAGGCAAGTGTTTTATACAGAGGGTAGTGGGTGGCTGGAACTCGCTGCCGGAGGAGGTGGTGGAAGCAGGGGCAATAGTGACATTTAAGGGGCATCTTGAAAAATACATGAATAGGATGGGAATAGAGGGATACGGACCCAGGAAGTGTAGAAGGTTTTAGTTTAGACGGGCAGCATGGTCGGCACGGGCTTGGAGGGCCGAAGGGCCTGTTCCTGTGCTGTACTTTTCTTTGTTCTTTGTTCTTTGAAAGGTAGCTCTCCTCTAGAAACTTCAACTTAGGCCCTGATCACCTGGAATTCGGCCATTAAGCCAACAAACCCTGACCTACCCCCCTCACCCTACGAGCAGCCACCTGAGGAAATGCCCTCAAGTCGGACAAGAAACCAAAAAGGTAACAAGAGTCAGGAAGACCCCCCACCACAGGGACGAGGAGTGAAACGGAGCAGGACATGGCGGCTGATATGGATCGTCACCACCAATCCACCCCTGACGGGACAGGGGACCGAGCTCCTAATGCAAGAGCCCCTAAAACACCGGGACTCCGTTGAGGAAGACCTCATGGAGACGGTGAAGGAGGCCGTGGTCATCACTCCGCGCCCCCCCCCGCCCCCCTCATAGAGTCGGGGGGGAAGAGGACGGAGCGGCGGCTGGAGGCCCAGGAGGCGACGGTGCGGGAACTGGAAAAGAAAACAGCCAGCGGCCAGACGGATCGGCCACGCTCGAGACGGACGGGGCAAAGTCGGTGGAGGCCCGGGGGGGGGGGGGGGGGGGAGCGCTCAAGGGGAAAGAGGAGGAGCAGGGAAATCGGTCTCGTCGCTGGAGCCTCGGCGTGGTCGGGCAGTACGGAGGGCAGCAGAGATGCTGGGGTAGCTGGCCAGGGGGCGAAAGCTTCCCCAAGCCCCCAGGTCACTGCGACAGAGTTTGCAAAGCTCCACCCATTCCAGGGCAGGGGGAGAATAGGGTGAGGAGCAAATGGGGAGGACGCACGATGCGCAAATATCGGGACGTTGGGGCGGACCCCGGTTCAATGGGGCGAAGATGGATGTTGTACCCAGCAAGACTCTGGCCGACATACGGCAATGAGGAATATGTCAGGAGAAGCAGACAAATCCATTCGGAAAGGCAGTGGCATCCTCATGGGCCACTATTAATGTCCTTTCTCTCATTACCCTGCGCTTGGCGTTCTGGGGAGTGAACACCCGCATGTCCTGGGGGAAGGGGGGGGGGGGTGTAAGGCAGAGAGACATCAAACCGAGAAGTGGGGGGTGGAAACAAAGAAGGGCAAAGGAACGCTCCCGGGGAGGGGAGTGGCACCAGACTGGCGGACATGCGCACACGGGGACGAAGAGGAGATGGAGGGGGGCCACGGCGCGGAGGGGAGGGGGGACAGAACGGGAAGGCGGGAGAGGTGGGGGAGGGGGAGGGGGACCTTACAGAGGGAGGGAGGGGGAGGGGAGGGTGGAGCGCTGATTACAGCAGGTCACACGTGGAGGTGCCAAAACAAGGAGGGTAACGGCGGCCATCTTGGACGGCCCCCGGATGGAGGGTTACCCCAGCGTGCAGGGGCACGTCCGAGCGGCTGACCCCCAGCGTGCAGGGGCACGTCCGAGCGGCTGACCCCCAGCGTGCAGGGGCACGTCCGAGCGGCTGACCCCCAGCGTGCAGGGGCACGTCCGAGCGGCTGACCCCCAGCGTGCAGGGGCACGTCCGAGCGGCTGACCCCACAGGATGGCGGGGGGGGGGGAGACAGAACCCACCCACCCCCATCAGAATATTCACCTGGAACATCTGTGGACTCAATGGAGAGAAGGTCCGCAGTCCGGCCTATCTGAAAAACCCAAGGGTCAACATAGTTTTGAGAATTTAATTGACGGGATGTGGGCCAACATTTATTGCCCATCCCTAGTTGTCCTTCAGCAGGTGATGGGTAAGCTGCCTTCTCCCCCAGGACAGACACCTGAGGGAGCAGGACCGACTGACGGGAAGGAGGAGCTGGAGAGGACGGATGTATCAGACGTGCTTCAGTACGACCGGGGGGGGGGGGGCGGCCGATACTGTTCAGTCAGAGGACGACCTTCACAGTGACGAAGGCGGTGACGGAGCCAGGGGTGGGGGTGGGGGGGGGGGGAACAGGATGGTACCTAATGGTTTGTTTCAAACACGAGCTTTCGGAGCGCAGCTCCTTCCTCAGGTGAATGAAGAGGTTTGTTCCAGAAACAGTGAGATAGACAAAGTCAGAGATGCCAGACAATGCTTAGAATGCGAGCATTTGCAGGAAATTAAGTCTTTACAGGTCCAGTGATAGGGGTAACCCCAGGTTAAAGAGGTGGGAATTGCCTCAAGCCAGGACAGTTGGTAGGATTTCCCAAGCCCAGGCCAGATGGTGGGGGGTGAATGTAATGCGACATGAATCCCAGGTCCCGGTTGAGGCCGCACTCATGCATGCGGAACTTGGCTGTCAGCTTCTGCTCAGCGATTCTGCGTTGTCGTGCGTCCTGAAGGCCGCCTTGGAGAACGCTTACCCGGAGATCAGAGGCTGATCAGAGGTGGCAGGGCCGGATGGGTTTCCGGTGGAATATTATAAAATATTCATGGATAAGCTGGCACCCTGATGGTGGGGATGTTTGAAGAGGTGATAGGGAAGGGGGTGTTGCCACAAACCTTGGGGCAGGCATCGATTTCCCTGTTGCTGAACAAAGATAAGGATCAGACGGAGTGTGGGTCGTATCGGCCCAAATCACTTCTGAATGTGGACGCAAAGGAATTGGCCAAGTTACTGGCGGGTAGGCTGGGGGAGTGCCTCCCGAAGGTGAGAGGTGAGGATCAGACGGGGTTTGTGAGAGGGAGGCAGCTCTTTTCGAACATTAGGAAGGTATTGAACGTGGTAATGGTACCGGCGGAGGGGAAGGAAACAGAGGGTTGTGGCATTGGCCGCTGAGAAGGCGTTTGACCGGGTAGAATGGGGGTACCTGATGGCAGTTCTGGAGCGGTTTGGGATTGGACCAAGGTTTGTGAACTGGGTAAAGTTATTATATAAGGAGCTGAGGGAGAGTGTCCGCACGAACAATATCAGCTCGAGATACTTTTCTCTCCACCGTGGGACGAGGCCGGGATGTCCGATGTCCCCCCCCCCCCCCCCCCCCGCTGCTGTTTGCACTCGCCATTGAGCCCTTGGCCATCGCACTAAGAGGTTTGGGGGTAAGGAAAGGAATAGTGCCGGGGGGGGGGGGGGGGGGGGGGATAGAGCAAAGGGTCTCCTTATACCCCGAATACTTGCTGCTCTGTGTGGGAACCGAGTGCGACGATAGGGGGAATATTGGAGCTGCTTCGAGGTTTGGATCTTCCTTGGGGTACAAACTAAATCGAGGCGAGTGGGGCAGCAGGGTAGCATGGTGGATAGCACAATCGCTTCACAGCTCCAGGGTCCCAGGTTCGATTCCCGGCTTGGGTCACTGTCTGTGCGGAGTCTGCACGTCCTCCCCGTGTCTGCGTGGGTTTCCTCCGGGTGCTCCGGTTTCCTCCCACAGCCCAAAGATGTGCGGGTTAGGGTGGATTGGCCATGCTAAATTGCCCATAGTGTCCAAAATTGCCCTTAGTGTTGGGTGGGGTTACTGGGTTATGGGGATAGGGTGGAGGTATGGGCTTGGGTAGGGTGCTCTTTCCAAGAGCTGGTGCAGACTCGATGGGCCGAATGGCCTCCTTCTGCACTGTAAATTCTACGATAATCCATGAGTGAGTATTTTGTGGTTTCTCAGCCAGGGTGGTGGTGGGTGGGGTGTGGGCAGGGAGGGGGGAGGGGGGAGGGTGGGGGGGGGCTGCGGGCTGCCGTTCCATAGGGCAGGGTCTCTAGGTACCTGGGGGTGCAGGTTGCCCGGGAGTGGGGAAGGCTTCGCAGGTACAACATTTCTAGTTTGGTGGGGAGAGTGAAAGCTGATCTGGCAAGGTGGGATGGTCTCCCTCTGTCACTGGCGGGTAGGGTACAGGAGGTTAAAATGAACGTGTTGTCGCGATATCTGTTTATTTTTCAATGCCTGCCGATTTTCCTGCCAAAGGCTTTTTTCAGGGAGATTGAGGGAAGGATTACCTCGTTTATATGGGGAGGGAAGGTGGCCAGAGTGAGGAAGGTGCTGATACAGAGGGGAAGGCAGGCAGGAGGTTTGGGTCTCCCGAACCTGATGTACTATTACTGGGCGGCGAATGTGGAGAAGGTGCGGGGCTGGGTCAGAGGGATTGATTCCCAGTGGGTCAGAATGGAGGAGAGTTTGTGCAGGGGGTCGGGATTGGAATCATTAGCAACAGCGCCGCTCCCGATAGCTCCGGGGAAATACTCAGGGAGTCCGGTAATAATAGCTTCATTGAGAATCTGGAGGCAGTTTCGCCAACACTTCGGGTTGGGGGCAGGGTCAAGGGAAATGCCGATTCAGGGGAACCACAGATTGGAGCCAGGGAGGTGGGATGGAAGTTTTCGGAAATGGGAGGAGAAGGGGATTAAGACGCTAAAAGATTTGTTTCTTCGGGGTCGGTTTGCAGGATTGAGGGAGCTGGAAGCGAAGTATGGGCTGGAGCAGGGGGAAATGTTTAGATACATGCAGGTTCGAGATTTTGCCAGAAAGGAGATACAGAGCTTCCCGGTGGAGCGGCCTCCACATTGCTGGAGGAGGTGCTGACGACAGGGGGGCTGGAGAAGGGGGTAGTGTCAGCGTGTACGGAGCTATGTTGGAGGAGGAGATGGCACCACTGGAAGGGATCAAAGCAAAGTGGGAGGAAGAGTTGGGAGAGGGTATGGAGGAGGGGTCCTGGTGTGAGGTGCTCCGGAGAGTGAATGCCTCCACCTCGTGTGTGAGGTTGGGGCTGATACAGCTGGAGGTGGTGTACAGAGCGCACCTCACGAGGGTGAGGATGAGCCGATTGTTTGAGGAGTTAGAAGATGTGTGTGAACGTTGCGGGGGAGGCCCCGCTAATCACGTTCATATGTTTTGGTCCTGTCCAAATCTGGAGGATTACTGGAAGGAGGTTTTTAGGGTGATTTCCAAGGTGGTGCATGTGAAACTGGACCCAGGCCCCCGGGAGGCCATATTCGGGGTGTCGGACCAGCCAGGGTTGGAAACGGCTGCGGAGGCAGATATCATAGCCTTCGCCTCGTTGATCGCCCGAAGGCGGATCCTGACGGGATGGAGAGCGGCCTCTCCACCCTGTGCCCTGGCGTGGCGGGGGGACCTGTTGGAATACTTGACCCTTGAGAAGGTTAAGTTTGAACTGAGGGGAAGGATGGAGGGGTTCTACAATTCATGGGCATTAGTCATTATGCACTTTCAAGAACTGGACAACATCGAACATTAGGGGGTTTGGGGGCTGGGAGGGTTGGGGGGAGGGGGGCTGTGTGTGTTAATGGCGACTATGGGTGATCCCTGATTCCTTTTTGTCATTTGTTTGTGTGAACATGCGGGCTAATAGAATATAGAACATAGAACAGTACAGCACAGAACAGGCCCTTCGGCCCTCAATGTTGTGCCGAGCCATGATCACCCAACTCAAACCCACGTATCCACCCTATACCCGTAACCCAACAACCCCCCCCTTAACCTTACTTTAATTAGGACACTACGGGCAATTTAGCCTGGCCAATCCACCTAACCCGCACATCTTTGGACTGTGGGAGGAAACCGGAGCACCCGGAGGTAACCCACGCACACACGGGGAGGATGTGCCGACTCCGCACAGACAGTGACCCAGCCGGGAATCGAACCTGGGACCCTGGAGCTGTGAAGCATTAATGCTAACCACCATGCTACCCTGCTGCCCCAATGTTTGGGGTTTGGTGGGAATCATTGTTATTGATATGGGGATTGACATTATATTCGTTACTGATTATTGTTTATTGTTGGTGGGTGTAAATTTGGGAGAAAATGTGAAAAAAGAGGAGAATAAAAATATTTTTTTAATAAAGTGAGACAGGAACTTCCCTTCACAAAGCAGTGCTGCCTCTCGCTAATGCGTCCACTTGCATCCAAATGGGAGCAGATCCTGTCTCAAAGAATTCTCTCCAGTAATTTCCCTCCCACTGACGTAAGGCTCACCGGCCTGTAGCTCCCTGGATTATCCTTGCTACCCTTCTTGAACAAAGGAACAGCATTGGCTCTTCTCCAGTCCCCTGGGACCTCCCCTGCAGCCAATGAGGATACAAATATTACTGTCAAGGTCTCAGCAATTTCCTCCCTTGTCCCCCTCAGTATTCTGGGGTAGACCCCATCCTCAGGGATTTAGCTCCCCTTTTTTATTTTTATTTTGTCTGGGCAGCATGGTGGCCTAGTGGTTAGCACAACCGCCTCACGGCGCTGAGGTCCCAGGTTCGATCCCGGCTCTGGGTCACTGTCCGTGTGGAGTTTGCACATTCTCCCCGTGTCTGCGTGGGTTTCGCCCCCACAACCCAAAAATGTGCAGAGTAGGTGGATTGGCCGCGCTAAATTGCCCCTTAATTGGAAAAAATAATTGGGTAATCTAAATTTAAAAAAAAAAAAAAAAATTTTATTTTGTCTGCTCCGTTTCTTAAACATGCGATCAAAAGACAAGATAATGATATGCGACCCCGAGTCCTCAAAGGTCAGCAAGGTGACGCCAGTTTTATGATATTGCTTATGTTTTTACTTCTGATCAAATTCCTGACCAAGCTGTATTCACGTAATCTTGATTCATATAATGTATAAATATTGTCCTATTTCTCTGTAACAGCGCAGACTTGGGAAGGATCCAGCAGTTTGTATTTGACTGCTTTCCGACTCCAAGTTTCAGCCCTTTCTGCATGCAGTTGTAATTCGCAAATAAAGCCTTGTTTTGTTTTCTTAACGAGTGTTGTTGAATCTTTCTATCAGTCCAGAAGCGGGAAAATCATTGACAACAACATGGGGTCTCGGTCTTCCAAATGGAGATGGACCGAATGGTTGACCGGTACGGGCTGCGGGCCACCTTCCCGTTCCTGGATAATGTCACCATCTGCAGCCACGATCAGCAGGACCGTGACGCCAACCTTGCCAATTCCTCCGCACCGCCACTCTCCTCAACCTCACCTATAACAAGGAGAAGTGCGTGTGCAGCACGACCCGCTTGGCCATCCTCGGCTGTGTGGTCCAGAACGGAGTTCTGGGGCCCGATCCTGACGGCATGCGCCCCCTCATGGAGCTCCCCCTTCCCCACTGTCCCAAGGCCCTCAAACGCTGCCTGGGGTTCTTTTCTTACTACGCCCACTGGGTCCCAAACTCTGCGGACAAGGCCCCGCCCACTCATACAGTCAACTCATTCTCCCCGATGGCCGAGGCTCAACTGGCCTTCAACCGTATTATAGCCGACATCGCCAATGCCGCGATGCACGCAGCCGACGAGACGTTACCCTTTCAAGTAGAGAACGACGCATCCGACGTCGCTCCGGCTGCCACCCTCAACCAGGCAGGCCCGTGGCATTCTTCTCCCGCACCCTTCATGCCTCAGAAATTCGGCACTCCCTCGTCGAAAAAGAGGCCCAGGCAATTGTTGAAGCTGTGCGGCATTGGAGGCATTACCTGGCCGGCAAGAGGTTCTCTCTCCTCACTGACCAACGGTCGGTAGCCTTCATGTTCAACAACACGCAGCGGGGCAAGATCAAGAACGATAAAATCTTGAGGTGGAGGATCGACCTCACCACCTACAACTACGAGATTTTGTATCGCCCCGGTAAGCTCAATGAGCACCCCCCCCCCCCCCCCCCCCCCCCGATGCCCTATCCCGAGGTACATGTGCGAGCGCACAAGTAGACCGACTCCGGGCCCTGCACGACAGCCTTTGTCACCCGTGAGTCACACGGGTTGTACCACTTCATCAAGGCCGGCAACCTGACCTACTCCGTCGAGGAAGTACGGACAGCCACCAGGGACTGCCAGGTCTGTGCGGAGTGCAAGCCGCACTTCTACCGGCCGGACCGTGTGCGCCTGGTGAAGGCCTCCCACCCCTTTGAACGCCTCAGCGTGGATTTCAAAGGGCCCCTTCCCTCCACCGACCGAAACACATATATCCTCAGTGTGGTCGATGAGTACTCCAGATTCCCCTTTGCCATCCCATGCCCCGACATGATGTCTGCCACAGTTATCAAAGCCGTCAACACCACCTTCGCTCTGTTCGGTTTCCCCGCCTACATCCACAGTGACCGGGGATCCTCATTCATGAGCGATGAGCTGCGTCAGTTCCTGCTCAGCAGGGGTATCGCCTCCAGCAGGACGACCAGCTACAACCCCAGGGGAAACGGGCAGGTAGAGAGGGAGAACGGGACGGTCTGGAGGGCCGTCCAACTGGCCCTACGGTCCAGAAATCACCCAGCCTCCCGCTGGCAGGAGGTCCTCCCCGATGCCCTCCACTCCATTCGGTCGCCCCTATGCTCTGCGACTAACGACACACCCCATGAACGTCTTTTTGCCTTCCCCAGGAAGTCCACATCCGGGGTGTCGCTCCCGACTTGGCTCGCAGCTCCAGGACCCGTACTCCGTAAGCACGTACGACTCCACAAGGCGGACCCGTTGGTTGAAAGGGTGCAGTTACTCCACGCTAACCCCCAGTATGCCGACGTGGCGTACCCCAACGGCCGCCAGGATACTGTCTCCCTCAGGAACCTGGCACCAGCAGGTTCCACGCACACCCCTCCGGTCCGGCGCAGAAGGAGGCCATTCGGCCCATCGAGTCTGCACCGACTCATTCAAGCCCTCACTTCCACCCTATCCCCGGAACCCAATAACCCCTCCTAACCTTTTTTGGTCACACAGGGCAATTGATCACGGCCAATCCACCTAACCTTCACGTCTTTGGACTGTTGGGAGGAAACCGGAGCACCCGGAGGAAACCCACGCACACACGGGGGAGAACGTGCAGACTCCGCACAGACTGTGACACCAATCAATCCAGTCGAAACGGTAGTTAACCTGTGGTTTTAATCAGCTAGAATGTGCCCACCGGTACCTCCTCCTGCACTTAGAGGCTGTCCCGGATCGATGGGTTATATACCTTCCCAGAGGGGCGGAGCCAACAACAACAACAGTAACAGTAACAGTGAGTAAATACAATAATATATACAACAGCCATTCGTGCGCAGAGGTACCTGCGGGGGCCAGGGCCCTGAGGGAAACAGCGCCCAGCCGCCCGTCGCCGTGTGTCACGTACGCGTACTGAGCGTTCGCATGGAGGAGGTGAACCCTCTCAACCAAGGGATCGGCCTTATGGCTCCTCATGTGCTTCCGGAGGAGTTCCGGCCCTACCTGGAGTCGTGCGCCAGGTAGGAAGCGAGACCCCGGAGATCGACGTCCTGGGAAAGACAAATAGACGGTGGTGAGGGGCCTCGTTAGTGGCAGTACACAACAGTGACTGGATGGAGTTGAGCGTGTCAGCTCCTGCCAGCGGGCGACTGGGAGGCTTCTCGACCGTAGGACGGCCTTCCAGACCGTAGCATTCTCCCTCTCCACCTGCCCGTTCCCCCGGGGGTTGTAGCTGGTCGTCCTGCTCGAGGCGATGCCCTTACTGAGCAGGTACTGACGCAGCTCCTCGCTCATGAAAGAGGATCCCCAATGGCTGTGAATATAAGTGGGGAAACCGAACAGGGTGAAGATGCTGCGCAGGGCCTTGATGACTGTGGCAGAGGTCATGTCAGGGCACGGGAAGGCGAAAGGAAAACGTGAATACTTATCAACAACGTTGAGAAAGTACACATTACGATCAGTGGAGGGGAGGGGCCCTTTGAAATCCATACTGAGGCCTTCAGGTGGGCCTTGTCTGGCTGATAGAAGTGCGGCTTGCACTCCGCACAGACTTGGCAGTCCCTGATCATGGCCTTCACCTCCTCGGTGGAGAAGGGCAGGTTGCGGGCCTTGACAAAGTGGAGAAGCCGGGTGACCCCCCGGGTGACAGAGGTCATTGTGGCTAGCCCATAACTGGTCAGCCTCTGTGTTGGCGCAGGTGCCAAGGGTCAGGGCATCTGGGGGCTCATTGAGCTTCCCAGGACGATACAAGATGCCAACGTTATAGGCGGAGAGCTCGATCCTCCACCTCAAAATCTTGTCCTTAATCTTGCCCCGCTGTGTGTTATTAAACATGAAGGCAACCGACCGTTGGTCAGTGAGGAGAGTGAATCTCCTGCCGGCCAGGTAAAGCCTCCAGTGCCGCACAGCTTTAACAACGGCCTGGGCCTCCTTCTCAACAGAGGAGTGTCGAATTGCGGAGGCACGGAGGGTACGGGGGGGGGGAAAAGGCGACAGGCCTCTCTGCCTGGTTAAGAGTGGCTGCCAGGGCAAAGTCAGACGTTCCAAAGTGGAACGGGTTGGATTGATCCACGGCGTGCATCGTGGCCGTGGCGATTTCGGGGTTGAAGGCCAGGCCTCAGCCGTCAGGAGAAAAGTGGTGGACTTAATGAGTGGGCGGGCTTTGTCTGCGTGGTAGGGGACCCACTGGGCATAGTAGGAGAAGAACCCCAAGCACCTTTTCAGGGCCTTGGGGCAGTGGGGGAGGGGGACTTGCAGGAGGGGGGCACATGCGTTCGGGTTCAGGCCCTAGGACTCCGTTTTCCACAACGTAGCCGAGGATGGCTCGCAGGGTTGTGCGGAAGACGCGTTTCTCCTTATTATCAAATGAAGGAGTCGGGCAGTGCGGAGGAATTTTTGAAGGTTGGCGTCGTGGTCCTGCTGGTCATGGCCGCAGATAGTGACATTATCCAAATACGGGAACGTGGCCCGCAGCCCGTATCGGTCCACCATTCGGTCCATCGCTCGTTGGAACACCGAGACCCCGTTGGTGACGCCGAAAGGGACCCGGAGGAAATGGAAGAGACGGCCATCGGCCTCAAAGGCCGTGTACTGGCGATCCTCCCGCCGGGTAGGGAGCTGGTGGTACGCGGACTTCAAGTCCACTGCAGAGAAGACTCAATACTGCGCAATCTGATTGACCATATCAGATATGCGGGGAAGGGGGTAGGCATCGAGCTGCGTGTACCGGTTGATCGTCTGACTAGTCGACCACCATCCGGTTCTTCTCCCCGGTCCTGACGACCACCACTTGTCCTCTCCAGGCCGATTACTCGCCTCAATGATCCCTTCCCTCAGGAGTCGCTGGACCTCTGACCTGATGAAGACCTTGTCATGAGCACTGTACCATCTGCTGTGGGTGGCGATGGGCTTACAGGCTGGGGTGAGGTTCGCAAAGAGCGAGGGAGGGACGACGTTCAGGATCGTGGGGCTACAGGTAGTGAGAGGGGCCAGCAGTCCCCCGAACTTCAGGGTTAGACTACAGAGGTTGCACTGAAAGTGTAAACACAGTAGGAGAGGGGCACAGAGATGGGGGAGGACATACAGTTTGAAATTGGCGTATTCGACGCCCTGTATTGCCAGGTCGGTGGTGCAGTATCCCCGGATCTGCACGGAGTGTGATCCGGAAGCTCGGGATACGACTTGTGAGACGGGGAGGACCCGGAGGGGACAGCGCCTTACCGTGTCCGGGTGGACGAAGCTATCCGTGCTCCCGGAGTCGCAGAGGCAGGATGTCTCCTGCCCGTTGAGGCTGACGGCCTTCATCGAGCTTTGAAGATGGCAAGGCCGGGACTGGTCAGGTTGAATGGAGCTGAGATGATGGCGATGAGAGTCGTGCTGGTCGCAAAATGGCGGCGCAGATATTCAGCCAGTGACTCCCCCCGGCGCTGACGCCGGCTGGTCAGGAGCGAGTACCTCGTTCACCAGCCTCACGAACTGTCGCTTCAGCAGTTTCGCTGCCTCCGTGTACGAGGCCGCGTCTCTGATGAGCTGGAAAATCCTGTTGCTCACCCGGGCGTTGAGGAGACGCTGTTTAGTTTCCGGGGTGCCCTCGGCGGCGAAGAAGCTGAGGTCGGCCTCAAAGCAATTGAGCCAATGCTCAAATATTGCCGTAGCCTCCGGCGCCTGGGGGGTCAAGAGGAGTTCTGCTTTTAAAACGGCTTCCATCGTTAAAAAAAATCTGGCTGATTAAATTGACACCAATCAATCCAGTCGAAACGGTAGTTAACCTGTGGTTTTAATCAGCTAGAATGTGCCCACCGGTACCTCCTCCTGCACTTAGAGGCTGTCCCGGATCGATGGGTTATATTCCTTCCCAGAGGGGCGGAGCCAACAACATCAACACAACAACAGTAACAGTGAGTAAATACAATAATATATACAACAGCCATACATGGCTCAGCGCAGGCAGTGACCCAGCGGGGAATCGAACCCGGGTCCCTGGCGCTGCGAAGCCACAGTGCTAGCCACTTGTGCTATCATGCTCCACTAAAGAACAAAGAAAAGTACAGCACAGGAACAGGCCCTTCGGCCCTCCAAGCCTGCGCTGACCATGCTGCCCGTCTAAACTAAAACCTTCCCCACTTCCTGGGTCCGTATCCCTCTATTCCCATCCTCTTCATGTATTTGTCAAGCTGCCCCTTAAATGTCACTATCGTCCCTGCTTCCACCACCTCCTCCGGCAGCGAGTTCCAGGCACCCACTACCCTCTGTGTAAAAAATCTTCCCTCGCACATCCCCTCTAAACCTTGCCCCTCACACCTTAAACCTATGCCCCCTAGTAATTGACTCTTCTACCCAGGGTGGCACAGTGGTTAGCACTGCGGCCTACGGATCTGGGTCACTGTCCATGTGGAGTTTGCACATTCTCCCCGTGTCTGCGTGGGTTTCGCCCCCACAACCCAAAGATGTGCAGGGTAGGTGGATTGGCCACGCTGAATTAGCCCCTTAATTGGAAAAAAGATAATTGTGTCATGAGAATGTCACTTTAAGGAATGTTTTGTCTGCTCAAGTTACTGCAGTGATGTCAGAGTGTGGGTGGAGCTGAGCTCTGGTTCTGCTTTTTAGTTTCACTTTGAGAAAAGCTTGGGTGTGTCGGTATCTCTTTGGTTTCGTTTCAGTGTTGGAGCTGAAGCCAGCCACAGAAGGTGTAATGTTGATCTCTCTGCCATGTAAAGACTATCTCTAGATCATTTGGTGAATTCAGAGTGATAACTGCTCTCAGTAGAGAATTTAAACCTGATGAGCTTCTGTTAAAAGTTTTTTTTAAAGTCTTATGGATGTTAAAAGGAAAGCTTAAAGGATTACTTAGTGTTGTAGTCTTTGGGGGTTGTATTTGAATTAATGGTGGCTAAGATGTTCACTGTATGTTTTAAAAAGATTAACTTGAGTTCATAGAACAAACATTGTTTTGCTTAAAAAATTGCATTTCCATTTCTGCTGTACCACACATGTAGAGTGGGCCGTGTGTTTCCCATAACCACAATCTAGTAAAAGTTGTGGGTCAGGTGAACTCCATGATACACTTTGGGGTTCTCTAAACCCTGGCCCATAACAATTGGATACACTAAATTTGAAAAAAGTAATTGATCCCTCTACCCTGGGGAAAAGCCTCTGACGATCCACTCTGTCGATGCCCCTCATAATTTTGTAGACCTCGATCAGGTCGCCCCTCAACCTCCGTCGTTCCAGTGAGAACAAACCGAGTTTATTCAACCTCTCCTCATAGCTAATGCCCTCCATACCAGGCAACATCCTGGTAAATCTCTTCCGCACCCTCTCTAAAGCCTCCACATCCTTCTGGTAGTGTGGCGACCAGAATTGAACATTGAACTCCAAGTGTGGCCTAACTAAGGTTCTATACAGCTGCAACATGACTTGCCAATTCTTATACTCAATGCCCCGGCCAATGAAGTTAAGCGTGCCTCATGAGCAGCACGTTAGCACAAGTGGAGAGCACTGTGGCTTCACAACGCCAGGGTCCCAGGTTCAATTCCCCGCTGGGTCGCTGTCTGTGCGGAGTCTGCACGTTCTCCCCGTGTCTGCTGGGTTTCCTCCCACAGTCCAAAGACGTGCAGGTCAGGTGGATTGGCCGTAATAAATTGCTCTTAGTGTCCAAAAAGGTGAGGAAGGGTTATTGGGTAATGGGGATGGGGGGGGAAGTGAGGGCTTAAATGGGCCGGTACAGACTCGATGGGCCGAATGGCCCCCTTCTGCACTCAGTGTTCTATGTTCTATGCCGTATGCCTTCTTGACTGCCTTCTCCACCTGTGTTGCCCCTTTCAGTGACCTGTACACCTCGATCCCTCTGACTGTCAATACTCTTGAGGGTTCTACCATTCACTGTATATTCCCTACCTGCATTAGACCTTCCAAAATGCATTACCTCACATTTGTCCGGATTAAACTCCATCTGCCATCTCTCCGCCCAAGTCTCCAAACGACCTAAATCCTGCTGTATCCTCTGACGGTCCTCATCGCTATCCGCAATTCCACCAACCTTTGTGTCGTCCCCAAAACTTGGGAATATATCGGCCCTTCCTTCACTGTGAGCTGGGTGAAAATTCTGGAACTCCCTCCCTCACCAGACAGTGGTGATAGTCCCCCCTCTACTGGTGTCGGAGGGTGTTGCAGAGACCATTCACGTGCATAAAACCCCAAGTAGCTCCTTCTGAACTGATGGAATTTAATAAACATTTAGTAAACATTTCAAAGTGTTATTGGTGGCGGATTATTCATGGGGCCGGTGAGTTCCACTCCGTTATCAAACGACACTTGGGCGTGATTCACTGGAAAGCCAAAGTGGAAAGCGAGCGAGCGGAAATTGGGGCCAGCTTTCAGATGCACGGCCCAGCCAGTCCGGCAACGCTATTCAACGCTAATTGGCCCACTTAACGAGGCCCCACGGGGTTCCCGCCCCGAATGCCGATTAGTCGGGACCTCCCTCGCCTGTCGTTAACAAGCAGCGCTTTAACAACACCTGCACAATCAGCCGGCCCCAAGGTTTGGAGGCACGGACCTGGGGGGGCTCCCAGACGGCGTGGGGGGATGGCGTGGGGGCTCCCAGACGGTGTGGGGGGATGGCGTGGGGGCTCCCAGATGGCGTGGGGGCTCACAGACGGCGTGGGGGCCCCCAGATGGCGTGGGGGCGAGCCGGGGCGTCCTGTTCCCCCCGAGGGTCCCGGACAGTGAGCCACAAGGCAGTGCCGCCTGGGATGAGGTGGCAGAGGCTATCAGCTCGGGCAGTGTGTGACCAGGGGGACTGACCTCCACTGTTGCAGGTCGGTCAACGACCAACACAAGGCAGCATGGGTAAGTTTCTTTTTTAAGGGGCAATTTAGCGTGGCCAATCCACCCACCCTGCACATCTTTGGGTTGTGGGGGTGAAACCCACGCAGACACGGGGAGAATGAGCAAACTCCACACGGACAGTGACCCAGGGCCGGGATCGTACCCGGGTCCCCGGCGCCGCAGTGCTAACCACTGCGCCACCATGATGCCCCAGCATGTGTACGTTGACCCCCCGTCCCCGGCCACTGTGAAGCGCGCGTGTGGCTAACGCTGCCCTCGCTATGTTCCCGCAGGAGGATCTCTCCGTGATCAGCAGGAGAGGATCCAGACCGGCTGTGGGGGCCGGATATAACAATCCTCACCTCCTCCGAGGAGCGGGCCCTGGAGGTGAGGGGTGTGGCCGAGGGCAGAGCGGTCACCCAGGCGGAGGTACACCCCGGCCCCCACCCGGGGGACCTGTCCAACCTGAGTTGTTGTTGCTTTACCGACTGACCCATCCCTCCCACTGACCACATGTCCATCCAGGCCCTTCAGCCGACGCTGCCGGCCCATCCCGGGGAGGCCCCCTCTCCCCCATCCCGGGCGGTCCCCTCTCCCGACTCCGAGGAGAACCCCTCGGAGGGGGGTGGGGGGCTTCGAGGATGCCGCTGTTATAGACTCGGCACAGCTCCCCCCCTCCCCCAGCTCGGATACACACACCTCGGGGGAGTGGGGGGGGGGGGAACATGCTGGGGGGTCAGGCGCCTGGGGCACAATCTGGTGAGCAGCGCCCAGCTGGGGAGGCGGAGCAGGTGGGGGCAGGAACCCCTCCTCCGGGCCAGGCAGCAGTCGGAGGGCTGCTGGATCCCAGGGGCCCGGCTGGGTCCCAGCCTGACGCTGATCCTGTGGGACACGGATACCCGGAGCTGATGGAGACGTTAGGGAGCGGCCGGGACTGTCACCGGGAGGTGTCGGCGACACTCCAGCAGATCCACAGCCGATTGGAGGAGTCCCAGAGGCTGCGGGAGCAGCAGATGCCGCCGGCAATGAACGGCACTGAGGCCAACGGTGCGTGGGTGGCGACCGCGGCGGGGAGCCTGGGGCACGACCTCGGCACCGCTGGTGAAGGTGACCAAGGCGTTGGCTCAGTCGGGGACGGCCACGGCTGAGGGTCTCGGCAGAATGTCCGACTCGCTGGGGGGATGTCACCCAGTACCTGGCCGACCTTGCTGAGGTCCAGCGGGACTGTCCGCGCTCTCAGATGGCCGAGGCTCTGCGGAGCTTGTCCCAGTCACTGAGGGGCATCGTCGGGGGCATCAACATGGTAGCTTGGCTGGTGGTGAGAAGGGGCCTCCCCGTCAGATCCTTCATGTACACCCGAAGGCTCAGCATCAATGCATGCTGCCCTCGGAGTGGCTGTGGGGGAAATGAGACAGTCGGCCACCTCCTTGTGGAATGTGCCTTTGCAAAGAAGGCCTGGAGAGAGATGCGGTGGGATTTGTCCAGGTTCATCCCGAGCAGCTCTGTGACACAGGACTCTGTGCTCTACGGACTGTTTCCAGGGACACACACCCAGACAAACATCAACTGCTGCTGGAAGGTCATCCACTCGGTGAAAGACCCTCTTTGGCCTGCCCGTAACTTGCTGATCTTCCAGTGCAAAGAATTGTCCTCGACCGAGTGTTGCAGACTGGCACATTCCAAGGTCCAGGACTACGTGCTGAGGGACGCACTCAAGCTTGGGGCAGCTGCCGCCAAGGCGCAATGGGGGAAGACCACAGTGTAAGGTCTCACCACCAAATGTACACCGAGGGGTGGGTAACAGTGTAAAGCCCCTCGGCCCGGGTCTTCAATACTCCAATGTATAAAAGAAACATGACAATGTAAATATTTAAGAAAGAATTGTAACGTAAAGATATGTGTAATGTCATCCCAATTGAATGGACGAAAGTCAGGGGAATGTGTAACTTTGATGGAAATGTACAGTCAGGACAATCCGAAATGTTCTGTGATGTTTATTATAGATTTTATGAATAAAGTATATTTTTTGAAAAATGAATCGACACCATGGTGCAGGCCAGGAGGAACCATCATTGCTGTCAGAGCCAGACGGTGCAGGAGCAGCCGGAGCTTCAACCAGCTGCCCCTCCGTCCCAAGGTGAACCCCAGGGCTTTATAGGCACCGAATGGTGGTTAGCATAAATGCTTCACAGCTCCAGGGTCCCAGGTTCGATTCCCGGCTTGGGTCACTGTCTGTGCGGAGTCTGCACGTCCTCCCCGTGTGTGCGTGGGTTTCCTCCGGGTGCTCCGGTTTCCTCCCACAGTCCAAAGATGTGCGGGTTAGGTGGATTGGCCATGCTAAATTGCCCGTAGTGTCCTAAAAAAAAGTAAGGTTAAGGGGGGGGGTTGTTGGGTTACGGGTATAGGGTGGATACGTGGGTTTGAGTAGGGTGATCATGGCTCGGCACAACATTGAGGGCCAAAGGGCCTGTTCTGTGCTGTACTGTTCTATGTTCTATGTCTCCTGCTCCACCTCTGTGGGGATCGACAAGAATTTGTCGCTCGCCTCAAAGACTGAATCTATAGACTTTACTTTTGTAAATTGTGTTCAGTTTGCTCTGTATCTGCACAATAGACACCTTCCCATGTACATATGTTCGTTAACTCACCACTTGTACATAGTCCGGCATGTATATACCTCCACGTACCAAAATTTATTTAAAAAAAGGGGGAGATGTCATAATATCCACTCATGTATATAATGAGATGCAGACAGGCAGCGATTGACACACAGGATAACCAATGAACACACAACACAGAACAACCAATCACCAGACAGGACCCCACCACTATAAAGCCCACAGGGAATTACGACTCTCCCTCTCTCAGGACCCTCCCTCTCTCAGGACCCAGCTACTGAGACAGTCAGAGTGCACAAGTTAGTGAGCAGTGTTACCATGCGGTAGCTAGTAAGTCTGGTCAAGCTAGTAAGAGGTGATCAATAGAATTAGTCGAGTGTCAACCCACAGCTGAACATGTACATCAGTCCACTAGTTAAATAAAACAGTGTTGGATCATCTCCTGTGTCAGACGTTTGTTTCTAGCTTCATTGCATCCAGTTGCAGTCAACGTCGTACCAGCCTGCCGGACACATCACGCTCCACCCTATTGGCAAAGTAAATTTTGTAAAAAGTGCAGCCTGAAAATAAACCGTGCAGCCTAAGTTTCAGATTTAAGGTCTGGTGTCAATGCCATCCACTGATTCCCACTTTTTCACTTCCGATAGGGGAAGTTGTGGGTTTGAGTCTGCCCCCAGGGAATTGAGTGGAGAATCCAGGCTCTGTGCTAGGGTTTGGGTACTCTCAGCCCCCTGGTGATTGGAAACATAGAACATTACAGCGCAGTACAGGCCCTTCGGCCCTCGATGTTGCGCCGTCCTGTGAAACCCCTCTAAAGCCCATCTACACTATTCCCTTATCGTCCATATGCCTATCCAATGGCCATTTGAATGCGTTTAGTGTTGGTGAGTCCGCTACTGTTGCAGGCAGGGCATTCCACGCCCTTACTACTCTCTGAGTAAAGAACCTACCTCTGACATCTGTCCTATATCTATCTCCCCTCAGTTTAAAGCTATGTCCCCTCGTGCTAGACATCACAATCCGAGGAAAAAGGCTCTCGATGTCCACCCTATCTAATCCTCTAATCATCTGGAAATGATCCCATGGGCACTGTTGGAACTGGGGAATGGGGCGGTAGGGAGGGGGTTGACTCTGTGCACCGTCCTGGTCAGTATTTTCCCTCAAACCAACACGCTTGACCAGGTGACCTTGGCCATTCAGGCCTCCTTCCAGCTGCTCTCTCATTCTATGTGCATTGGGTGTGGCTGCCCCTCTCCTACAGCCTCTTGTCACTTCCCCTCTCTTCATAAGGAATAGAACATAGAACATAGAACAGTACAGCACAGAACAGGCCCTTTGGCCCTCAATGTTGTGCCGAGCCATGATCACCCTACTCAAACCCACATATCCACCCTATACCTGTAACCCAACAATCCCCCCTTAACCTTACTTTTTAGGACACTACGGGCAATTTAGCATGGCCAATCCACCTCACCCACACATCTTTGGACTGTGGGAGGAAACCGGAGCACCCGGAGGAAACCCACGCACACACGGGGAGGACGTGCAGACTCCGCACAGACAGTGACCCAGCCGGGTATCGAACCTGGGACCCTGGAGCTGTGAAGCATTGATGCTAACCACCATGCTACCCTGCTGCCCCGCACTTCATAAGGCATTCCTGCATCGCCACTTCATAAGGAATTCCATGTGATGTTGTTGGCATTGAGGGATGGACAGGATCCCTTTAAGAGTCGCCCCTCCCCCTCCCCGTCCCCCTCCCCCTCCCCAGACAGTCAGCAGAATGTTGCGCCTGCGCAGGTGCGCGGAACCCAGGGTGGCGCAGGCGCACTGGCTTGGGGCATGGGTAAGATCGCGCGCAGGCGCAGTAAAGATAGGGTGGGGAAGACCGCGCGCAGGAGCAGCGCACAAGCCCGTGGGGAAGGGAAGAAGGCGCAGTGCGCAATGACGTAAGGGACGGAGGGAAAGCCGTGCGCAGGCGCAATACCGTGGCGTCGGGCAGCCCACGCACAGACGCAATTCTGTGTGTTGGGGTAGGGGGTGGGGAACGCGGACGCGCAGGCGCACTGCCGCAAGGTGTGGGTGGCCGCGCATGAGCAGTGCGGCAGCAGGGTGGGGGATGGGACGGGGGAAGACGCAGTCAGGGTCCAACCGCGCCCCAGGACGGCGGGGCGCATGCGCAGTGCGGCGGGGCAAGGGGCGGGCCGCGCAGGCGCAGTGCGGCGACAGGGTCGGGGTCTGGAGGAGGGCCGCGTGCAGGCGCAGTGCGGTGAGGGAGGGGCGCGGCGCAGGCGCAGTGCGGCGGCAGGTTGGGGGAGGGGAGCAGCGCATGCGCAATGGCGCGGCAGTGTGGGGGAGGGGCGCAGCGCAGGCGCAGTGCCGGGTTATCAGCCGCGCGGGCGCAGGCGCAGCAGCTCCTTTCCTGGTCAGTCTCGGACGGTGAGTGGCGCCCATGTGGTGGCGGAGGCTGGGGGCCCTGGGGTGGGAGGAGGAGAGGCCCTGGGGTGGGGGTGGGGAGGAGGCCCGGGGCCCTGGGGTGGGGGTGGGGAGGAGGCCCGGGGGTGGGGGTGGGGAGGAGGGGCCCTGGGGTGGGGGTGGGGAGGAGGGGCCCTGGGGAGGGGGTGGGGAGGAGGCCCGGGGCCCTGGGGTGGGGGTGGGGAGGAGGCCCGGGGCCCTGGGGTGGGGGTGGGGGTGGGGAGGAGGCCCGGGGCCCTGGGGTGGGGGTGGGGAGGAGAGGCCCTGGGGTGGGGGTGGGGAGGAGGGGCCCTGGGGGGGGGGTGGGGGTGGGGAGGAGGCCCGGGGCCCTGGGGTGGGGGTGGGGAGGAGAGGCCCTGGGGTGGGGGTGGGGAGGAGAGGCCCTGGGGTGGGGGTGGGGAGGAGGGGCCCTGGGGTGGGGGTGGGGGTGGGGAGGAGGGGCCCTGGGGTGGGGGTGGGGAGGAGGGGCCCTGGGGTGGGGGTGGGGAGGAGGCCCTGGGGTGGGGGTGGGGAGGAGAGGCCCTGGGGTGGGGGTGGGGAGGAGGGGCCCTGGGGTGGGGGTGGGGAGGAGGGGCCCTGGGGTGGGGGTGGGGAGGAGAGGCCCTGGGGTGGGGGTGGGGAGGAGGGGCCCTGGGGTGGGGGTGGGGAGGAGGGGCCCTGGGGTGGGGGTGGGGAGGAGGGGCCCTGGGGTGGGGGTGGGGAGGAGGGGCCCTGGGGTGGGGGTGGGGAGGAGGGGCCCTGGGGTGGGGGTGGGGAGGAGAGGCCCTGGGGTGGGGGTGGGGAGGAGAGGCCCTGGGGTGGGGAGGAGGAGAGGCCCTGGGGTGGGGGTGGGGAGGAGAGGCCCTGGGGTGGGGGTGGGGAGGAGGAGAGGCCCTGGGGTGGGGGTGGGGAGGAGAGGCCCTGGGGTGGGGGTGGGGAGGAGAGGAGAGAAAGCCGGAGGGGAGAGAGAGCTGAAGGAGGGGGGGGGAAGAGAGAGATGGAGGGGGGGGGGGAGAGAGAGAGATGGAGGGGGGGGGGGGAGAGAGAGAGATGGAGGGGGGGGAGAGAGAGAGATGGAGGGGGGGGAGAGAGAGAGATGGAGGGGGGGGAGAGAGAGAGATGGAGGGGGGGGGAGAGAGAGAGATGGAGGGGGGGGGAGAGAGAGAGATGGAGGGGGGGGGGGAGAGAGAGAGATGGAGGGGGGGAGAGAGAGATGGAGGGGGGGAGAGAGAGAGATGGAGGGGGGGGAGAGAGAGAGATGGAGGGGGGGGAGAGAGAGAGATGGAGGGGGGGGGAGAGAGAGAGATGGAGGGGGGGAGAGAGAGAGAGACGGGGGGAGGAGAGAGAGAGACGGGAGGGGGGGAGAGAGAGAGACGGGGGGGGGAGAGAGAGAGAGACGGGGGGGGGGAGAGAGAGAGACGGGGGGGGGAGAGAGAGACGGAGGGGGGGGAGGAGAGAGACTGGGGGGAAGAGAGAGAGACGGAGGGGGGAAGAGAGAGAGACGGAGGGGGGGAGAAGAGAGAGAGAGACGGAGGGGGGGGAGAAGAGAGAGAGACGGAGGGGGGGGGAGAAGAGAGAGAGACGGAGGGGGGGGGGAGAGAGGAGAGAGACGGAGGGGGGGGTAACCGGAGGGGAGGGGGGAGAGAGACGGGGGGGGAGGGAAAGAGAGCCGGAGGGGGGTGGGGGGGCGAGAGAGAGAGTGCCTGGGGCTGGGGGAAGAGAGCCGGAGGGGGGTGGGGGGGCGAGAGAGAGAGTGCCTGGGGCTGGGGGGAGAAACAGACCCTGGGGGGGGGGGGGGGGGGGGGGGGAGGAAAGAGAGTCCAAAGAGAGAGAATTTTGGGAGGTGGAAGAGAGAGAGAGAGCTGGGGGGGGGGGGGGGGGGGGAGAGAGACTGGGGGAGGGAGGGAGAGAGAGAGAGACTGGGGTAGGGGTGGAGAGAGAGAAAGCCCGAAGGGGGCTGGAGAGAGACAGTGCCTGGGGCGGCGGGGGAGGGGGGGGGCTAGAGAGGGAGCCTGGGGGGAAGGGGGGAGAGAGAGAGAGAGAGAGAGAGAGCCAGGGAGGGGGGCAAGAGAGAGAGACCGGGATGGGGAGGGGGGGTAGAGCCTGGAGGGCGGGGAGGGGGTAGGGAGAGAGAGAGAGAGCCTGAGGGGGGGGGGTAGGGAGAGAGAGAGAGGGGGGTAGGGAGAGCGAGAGCCTGAGGGGGGGGGGGGGGGGGGGGGTAGGGAGAGAGAGGGAGCCTGAGGGGGGTAGGGAGAGAGAGAGAGCCTGAGGGGGGGTAGGGAGAGAGAGAGAGCCCGGGGAGGGGGGGGGGGGGAGAGAGAGCCTGAGGGGGGGTAGGGAGAGAGAGAGAGCGAGCCCGGGGGGGGGGGGGGGGAAGGGAGGGAGGGAGGGAGGGAGGGAGGGAGAGTGAGAGAGAGAACCTGAGGGGGGGGGGGGGGGGGAGAGAGAGAGAGCCCGAGCCCGGGGGGGGGGGGGGGGGGAGAGAGAGCCTGAGGGGGGGTAGGGAGAGAGAGAGAGAGCCCGGGGGGGGGAGGGAGGGAGAGTGAGAGAGAGAGGGAGTGGGGGGGGGGGGGGGGGGGGGGGGGGGGGAGAGAGAGAGAGAGAGAGAGCCCGGGGGGAGGAAGAGAGGGAGCCCGGGGGGGGGGGGGGGGGGGGGGAAGAGAGAGAGAGCCGGGGGAACGATTTGGGATGTTCTACGGTGATGGGGAAGTGACAGCGGTGATTTGGGCTGTGTTACGGTGCCGGCAGCGAGTTGGGCAGTTTTACTGTGACGGGGAGGTGGTGGCAGTGATTTGGCTGTTTTACGGTGACGGCAGTGATTTGGGCTGTTTTATGATGACAGCAGTGATTTTGCCTATTTTACTGTGATGCGGAGCTGGCAGAATTGATTTGGTCTGTTTTATGAAGGTGGCATTGGTTTGGGATGTTTTATGGTGACGGGGGGGGGGGGGGGGGGGGGGTTGCCGGCAGTGACTCATATAGAACAGCACAGAACAGGCCCTTCGGCCCTCGATGTTGTGCCGAACAATGATCACCCCACTTAAACCCACGTAACCCGTATACCCGTAACCCAACAATCCCCCCATTAACCTTACACTACGGGCAATTTAGCATGGCCAATCCACCTAACCCGCACATCTTTGGACTGTGGGAGGAAACCGGAGCACCCGGAGGAAACCCACGCACACACGGGGAGGACGTGCAGACTCCACACAGACAGTGACCCAGCCGGGAATCGAACCTGGGACCCTGGAGCTGTGAAGCATTGATGCTAACCACCATGCTACCGTGAGGCTGTTTTACGCTGACGGCAGTGATTTGGGATGTTTTACGCTGACGGCAGTGATTTGGGATGTTTTACGCTGACGGCAGTGATTTGGGATGTTTTACGGTGACGGCAGTGATTTGGGATGTTTTACGGTGACGGCAGTGATTTGGGATGTTTTACGGTGACGGCAGTGATTTGGGATGTTTTACGGTGACGGCAGTGATTTGGGATGTTTTACGGTGACGGCAGTGATTTGGGATGTTTTACGGTGACGGCAGTGATTTGGGATGTTTTACGGTGGCGATTTGGGATGTTTTACGGTGGTGATTTGGGATGTTTTACGGTGGTGATTTGGGATGTTTTACGGTGGTGATTTGGGATGTTTTACGGTGGCGATTTGGGATGTTTTACGGTGACGGCAGTGATTTGGGATGTTTTACGGTGGTGATTTGGGATGTTTTACGGTTACTGGGAGGTGATGGTGTCAGAGGGGATTTGCCGAGGTTACAGTGATCGGCAGGTGGGAAGGTGGCTGGTTGGTAGCTGTGCCAATCTCACTCCCCTTTTTCCTCTTGTAGCTCCGCACGACCTACTTTCAAAGATGGCAGATCCTGGCGATTTGGATTTTGCGACTGGCCACTCTGGAGCTTCCACAACCTACCCCGTGCAATGCTCCGCTCTGCGCAAAAACGGCCATGTGGTTCTGAAAGGGCGTCCGTGCAAGATCGTGGACATGTCAACTTCTAAGACTGGCAAACACGGCCATGCCAAGGTAAGGCTGTGCCAAGGTAAGGCTGTGCCAAGCTAAGGCTAGGGAAGTAAAGCCATTTCTCCAACCTGCCCGTTGTCTGCTGGTCTCCCACATCGAACCACAGCTCACTCTTCAACTCTCAGCAAGTCCTGTAAACCCACAAATCCACCTACTCTTCCCTCCCCAAATCTCTCCATGGTATCCACCCCTCCATGCCAACAGTATTCGTCGCCGGGCTACCAGGGAAGCAAAGGCCAAGACGTCGGCCTCCCTCTCTTCCTGGACTCCCGGGTCCTCCAAAACCCCAAAGGTTGCCACCTCCGGGCTCATTACCGCCCTGGTTTTCAATACCCGGGACATGACATCTGCGAATCCCTGCCGATACCCCCTGAGTTTAGGGCACGACCAGAACATGTGTACATGGTTAGCCCGCCCTCCGATGCATCGAGCACACTTGTCCTCCAGCCCGAAGAATCTGCTCATCCGGGCCCCCGTCATGTGGGCCCGGTGCACGACCTTAAACTGGATCAGGCTGAGCCTGGCGCATGTTGTGGTCGCGTTTACTCTGCTCAGGGCTTCTGCGCAGATACCGTCCTCCAGCTTCCCCCCCCCCAGCTCCTCCTCCCACTTAAGCTTCAGGCAGGGCCGGTTTTAAGCCTATTTGACCAATTTCATCAAATTGGGCCCCGCACCTTAAGGACGCCAGCGGTGACAGAGTTACCGTTTGAAGCCTTTTCTGTATTCTAAGAGGAACTATAGGGTAGTTTTTACTTTTGGGGAACGCACCGCATTACCGTCGACAAATCCTTCAGCCCTGTGCCGCCAAATCCTTCCGCCCGGGTAAGTAAGTTTCAAAATTTTTGTATATCAAGCATTTAATGTTTTTTTTTTGGTTAATGACGAGCATACTACACGAAATATAAACATACATAAATTTTTACTTTTGTAGAGTAGGGGCCCCGCCATCACTTTTCTAATTGGGCTCCCAATTCCTAGCACCGGGCCTGGCTTCAGGTCCTCAGTCTGCGTATCCTCAGCTCTCATTAGCTCCTTGTAGATGTCTGGAACTCTACCCTCTCCCAACAGGATGGATGTTGAGGCTAGGGATGGATGTTTAAATACTCTAGGTCAAGTCGTCATAAGGAAGGGGGAGGTTTTGGGTATTCTTAAAGTCATTAAGGTGGACAAGTCCCCAGGACCGGATGGGACCTATCCCAGGTTACTGAGGGACGCAATAGCTGGGGCCATAACGGATATCTTTGCAGCATCCTTGAGCGCGGGTGAGGTCCCGGAGGACTGGAGAATTGCTAATGTTGTCCCTTTGTTTAAGAAGGGTAGCAGGGATAATCCAGGGAATTATAGACCTGTGAGCTTGACGTCAGTGGTAGGCAAACTGTTGGAGAAGATACTGAGGGATAGGATCTATTCACATTTGGAAGAAAATAGACTTCTCAGTGATAGGCAGCATGGTTTTGTGCAGGGAAGGTCATGTCTTACAAACCTGAGGAAGTGACAAAGTTAATTGATGAGGGAAGAGCTGTAGATGTCATACACATGAACTTCAGTAAGGCGTTTGATAAAGTTTCCCATGGCAGGTTGATGGAAAAAGTGAAGTCGCATGGGGTTCAGGGTGTACTAGCTAGATGGATAAAGAACTGGCTGGGCAACAGGAGACAGAGAGTAGTGGTGGAAGGGAGTGTCTCAAAATGGAGAAAGGTGACTAGTGGTGTTCCACAGGGATCTGTGCTCGGACCACTGTTGTTTGTGATATATATAAATGATCTGCATGAAGGTATGGGTGGTCTGATTAGCAAGTTTGCAGATGATACTAAGATTGGTGGAGTTGCAGATAGCGAGGAGGACTGTCAGAGAATACAGCAAAATATAGATAGATTGGAGAGTTGGGCAGAGAAATGGCAGATGGAGTTCAATCCAGGCAAATGCGAGGTGATGCATTTTGGAAGATCCAATTTAAGAGCAGACTATATGGTCAATGGAAGGGTCCTGGGGAAAATTGATGTACAGAGAGATCTGGGAGTTCAGGTCCATTGTACCCTGAAGGTGGCAACGCAGGTTGATAGAGTGGTCAAGAAGGCATACAGCATGTTTGCCTTCATCGGACTGGGTATTGAGTACAAGAGTTGGCAGGTCATGTTACAGTTGTATAGGACTTTGGTTCGGCCACATTTGGAATACTGCGTGCAGTTCTGGTCGCCACATTACCAGAAGGATGTGGATGCTTTGGAGAGGGTGCAGAGGAGGTTCACCAGGATGTTGCCTGGTATGGAGGGGGCTAGCTATGAAGAAAGGTTGAGTAGATTAGGATTGTTTTCGTTGGAAAGACGGAGGTTGAGGGGGGGACCTGATTGAGGTCTGCAAAATTATGAGAGGTATGGACAGGGTGGATAGCAACAAGCTTTTTCCAAGAGTGGGGGTGTCAGTTACAAGGGGTCATTTGATAAACACCCATTTCTTAAAGGTACATCCACCTGACAACTCAGATTAGAGAGAGATGAGGAAGCTCGGGACGACTAAATCGCTCTTGTTTCCCCGCCCCCTTCCAGTCCAGTGTGTCCCCTGAACAGAAGTCTTTTGCTCTAGAATCCTACAGCAAAGGAAAGGCCCATCACACCCGCCCCAGTCAAAAACAGCCACCTCCGTATTCTCATCCCATTTTCCCAGCACTGGTCCCAGAGCCGTGTCTGCCCTGGGATCGCAAGCGGGCATCAAAATCCTTCTGGAATGTTCTGATGGTCTCCGCCCCCGTTTCAGGCAGCGCGTTCCAGACTCTGGGTGAAAAGGTTTTTCCCTCGCATCCCCTGTAAACCTCCTGCCCCTCCCCATAAATCTCTGCCGGGAATCAAACCCGGTTCCTTGGCGCTGTGAGGCAGCAGTGCTAACCAGTGCACCACCATGCTGCCCCAATGTGTCGTGTGTTTAACAGCACCTGCTTGACTTACATTTCTTGCTGTTTTTCTGCCAGGTTCACCTCGTGGGAATCGATCTATTCACCGGCAAAAAGTATGAGGACATCTGCCCTTCCACCCATAACATGGATGTCCCAAACATCAGAAGATCTGACTACCAGGTACGTGGCCTCGAAGCTCCGTGGTTGGGGGAGATCTGGGAGGCCTGCGGGTCTAGCGAGCTGATGCTCACTTGCTCTTGTCTCTGTCCTTTCCCTCCAGCTGATTGGCATTTTAGACGGCTACCTGTCTCTCTTGGGTGACAGCGGCGAGGTGCGCGATGACCTGAAGGTGCCAGATACCGACCTGGGCAAAGACATTGAGCAGCGTTACAATGGTGGCGAGGAGACGGTGGTGTGTATTCTTCGTCGCTCTCCAGTTCCGCAGTCCTTATTCCTGCCCATTCAGTCTGGAAAGAGCCAGGCAGGCCGGCAAACATTGGGCTGGGGCAGTGCTGCGGACAGATTTGATTGCAGGGCTCCACTGACACCGGGTGAAGTACGTTGGGAGGCGGCGAAAAGACAGGGGGCTGCGGAAAGAGCAGGAGAGGAGTGGCGATGATTCGCAGCGGAGCCACCACTGATGACTCAGTGCAGAGAAGGACTCTGGCAGCTGCTTCCTTCTGCAGTTGACTAGCCTGCAGCACTTGGTTCTTGATGTGTGTGTGTGTGTGTGTGACGGCCGTTTGCATGGACCTGCACTCGCGCAGGTCCCCGGGGAAAGGTGTTGATCGCCGTCTGCAAGGACCCCTGTTCCCCATTGTCACTTTTCCAAACGTGTCCCAGTCAATCAGCACACTCCTGCCGTTTCTCGCCAAATATCTGAGCACGGAATTCCCAACCGACGTTCCTTGGGGCCTGTACTGAGAGGGCGGTACCTTGCCTTCCGAGGGCCTGTGCCGGGGGGGCGGGGGGAGCCCATGCCCTGAGCTGGTCTCTTTCAGATTATAGAATCTACAGTTCAGAAGGAGGCCATTCGGCCCATCGAGTCTGCACCGGCTCTTGGAAAAAGCACCCCACTTAATTCGCCCACATCCACCCTATCCCCGTAACCCCACCCGACATGTAAGGGCAATTTATCACGGCCAATCCACCTAACCTGCACGCCTTGGGACTGTGGGACTGTGGGAGGAAACCCACACAGACACAGGAAGAACGTGCACCCCAAGCTGGGAAGCGAACCTGGGACCCTGCAGCTGTGAAGCAACTGTGCTAACCACTGTGCTACCGTGCTGCCCTTGCATACAGATGGGCCATTTGAAAGTATTTAAATGTGTGCTTCCTAAGTAGGGGCTGAAATCGATGCATTAAATCCCAGTTATCGCCCTCAACACACCAACTGAAAGCTGACAGAACAATTCTGGTCGCCGCACTACCAGAAGGATGTGGAGGCTTTAGAGAGGGAGCAGAAGAGATTTACCAGGATGTTGCCTGGTATGGAGGGCATTAGCTATGAGGAGCGGTTGAATAAACTCGGTTTGTTTTCACTGGAACGACGGAGGTTGAGGGGCGACCTCTCTACAAAATTATGAGGGGCATATGAGGGTAGAGGGGCCAATTACTAGGGGGCATAGGTTTAAGGTGCGAGGGGCAAGGTCCTCCGGGTGCTCCGGTTTCCTCCGGGTGCTCCGGTTTCCTCCGGGGCAGCAGGGTAGCATGGTGGTTAGCATAAATGCTTCACAGCTCCAGGGTCCCAGGTTCGATTCCCGGCTGGGTCACTGTCTGTGTGGAGTCTGCACGTCCTCCCCCTGTGTGCGTGGGTTTCCTCCGGGCGCTCCGGTTTACTCCCACAGTCCAAAGATGTGCGGGTTAGGTGGATTGGCCATGCTAAATTGCCCGTAGTGTCCTAATAAAAGTAAGGTTAATGGGGGGGGTTGTTGAGTTATGGGTATAGGGTGGGTACGTGGGTTTGAGTAGGGTGATCATGGCTCGGCACAACATTGAGGGCCGAAGGGCCTGTTCTGTGCTGTACTGTTCTATGTTCTATGTTTAGAGGAGATGTACGAGGCAGGTTTTTTACACAGAGGGTAGTGGGTGCCTGGAACTCGCTGCCGGAGGAGGTGGTGGAAGCAGGGACGATAGTGACATTTAAGGGGCATCTTGAAAAATACATGAATAGGATGGGAATAGAGGGATACGGACCCCAGAAGTGTAGAAGATTTTAGTTTAGACGGGCAGCATGGTCGGCACAGGCTTGGAGGGCTGAAGGGCCTGTTCCTGTGCTGTACTTTTCTTGATCTTTGACAGAATTTTGCATAATTGAATGGACTCTTGTTTATTTTTGTGTTTAATTTGAACTGACGGCTTTATTTCCCTAGATTACTGTCCTCTGCGCTATGAATGAAGAATCTGCTATTGCTGCCAAGGTCATGAGCAAGTAACTACGACATAGGTCAGTACTGAGCGGGTATATCACTCTGAATGCAACCCCTTCTGCCCCGTGCTCCTAACTCCTCCATGCTCTTGCTATTCGTTACTCCCACACCGAGGGAGTGTGGTATGGGGCTATTTGCCCGTGGAGGCCATCGCGATTGACCTGCTGCAGAACCATAGAATTGTACAGTGCAGGAGCAGGCCATTCAGCCCATCCTGGCTGCACTGACCCTCTGAAAGAGCACCCTACGGAGGCCCACTCCCTCCTCTGCCCTAATCCCATCTAACCTGTACATCCCTAGATACTACAGGGCAATTTAACATGGGGAAATCCAGCCGAACCTGCACATCTTTGGATTGCATAGAACAGGAGGAAACCGGAGCACCCGGAGGAAGCCGGAGCACCCGGAGGAAGCCGGAGCACCCGGAGGAAGCCGGAGCACCCGGAGGAAGCCGGAGCACCCGGAGGAAGCCGGAGCACCCGGAGGAAACCGGAGCACCCGGAGGAAACCGGAGCACCCGGAGGAAACCGGAGCACCCGGAGGAAACCGGATATAGCGTTACAACCCCCTGGTTAGGGCACGGGAAATTCCAGCCCATTTGCCCCAGAGTCGCAACACAAGTATAATTACCAATTAATTCAATAGTGTTTGATTGCCCAACAACCAGGTTTGTTAACACCATTAACTTTTACAAACTGATTAAATATGCAGCAAGTACCACTGGTGAACTATTGGCTTCATTTATTTACTGGTTGGACCAGCATTTATTGCCCATCCCTAGTTGCCCTTCAGAAGGTGGTGGCCTGTTCATGTCCTGGGCGGCACGCTGGTTAGCTCTGTTGCTTCACAGCGCCAGGGTCCCGGGTTCGATTCCCGGCTTGGGTCACCGTCTGTGCGGAGTCTGCACGTTCTCCCCCGTGTCTGCGTGGGTTTCCTCCGGGTGCTCCGGTTTCCTCCCACAAGTCCCGACAGACGTGCTGTTGGGTGAATTGGACATTCTGAATTCTCCCTCTGTGTACCCGAACAGGCGCCAGAATGTGGCGACTAGGGGCTTTCCACAGTAACTTCATTTGAAGTGTTAATGTCAGCCTACCTGTGACAATGATCAAGATTATTAAATAAAGATGAATGTTGAAGCCGCTGCAGTCCCTGATGTGTAGGTACACCCACTGTGCTGTTAGGGAGGGAGTTCCATTATGTTGCCCCAGCGACAGTGAAGGAACGGCCGATATATTTCCCAGTCAGGGTGGGGAGTGACTGGGAGGGGAACCTCCAGGTGGTGGGGTTCCCAGGTATCTGCTGCCCTTGTCCTTCTAGATGGTAGAGGCGGTGGGTTTGGAAGGTGCTGCCTAAGGAGCCTTGGTGAGTTGCTGCGGGGCATCTTGTAGATGGTACACACGGCTGCCACTGTGCGTCGGTGGGGGAGGGAGTGAATGCTTGTTTCCCCCCCACCCTTTTAACTCGCCCCACCCACTTGTCTCTATTTCCCCCCCCCTTTAACTCGCCCCACCCACTTGTCTCTATTTCCCCCCCCCTTTAACTCGCCCCACCCACTTGTCTCTATTTCCCCCCCCCTTTAACTCGCCCCACCCACTTGTCTCTATTTCCCCCCCCCTTTAACTCGCCCCACCCACTTGTCGCTATTCTCCCCCCCCCCGCCCCCGTCCCAATGTCCTGGAGGTCAGCATTTAACCCTCGGACAACATTTTAGTTTGCCGATAAATGACCTGCGTGATTTAGCGTTTGCGTGTTTAATCTTGCTGTGTTGTAATTTACAGAAGTGGCCATTTCAAACCAGCTTTGTTGGTGTAGAAACGTTTTGGGATAACCGACGGCTCGTGATAGAAATATAAATCCTTTTCCCGTAGAATCACGCGGCCCCTGGTTTATTGATCCTTGTTTTCGGTGTTTGATACTGATCCATCTGCCTTTTCTTTTTCAGGATAAAGCTTCTGATTTTTGAAAGTGAAAAGGATCCCTGGGCCTGTGAGCTGAAGTGTGCTTTGAAATTGAGACATTTTATTTCAATGAGAAAACGACAAAAAGTATAACTTAATCAAAAACCAAAAAAAAAAAAAAAAAAAATATTTGCAAGCGAACACTAACTTTATTTCACAAACCCTGGGAGGGGGGGCCCCCTGCCACACGGCTATAAGCGGACGGACCCCGGACCTCTTCCCCACTGCAACGGAGAGACTCGGCGACGTCAACCAGTGTTCCACCTCTAAGAAGGATAGCAAATTCAGCGATGAACACCCTCCTCTTTTCCATCCCGTTTTCGCCCACATCCTGCCCAGTCGCAATACTGCAAAATATTGTTCGGGGTGAAAAGTTGCCTTTGCTTTTGGTTCATGTTTTGGATTCCTGTTTGAAGTTCTGCATTTGTTGTGTGGGTGGGTGTGGCGCGTGTGTGTGTGTGTGGCGCCATGGAAGTCAGTGACCTACGTTTGGTTGTAGAAGAGAATAATCCCACAATGCTCTCACCCGGGGTTTCCTGTCTGCTTGGAGGGATGTGGCTCGATTGAGAATGTTCACCCAGCTGCCACTGCGTGCCCCGTGTGAGGTTTTGGGGTTTGATTTGTGCTTGGGTAGCGGCGCGGCCGAGTTAATGTGTGTCCCCCCCCCCCCTCCCCTCGCCATGGAACTCTGTCTGCCTGTTGAAGCCATTAGTCAGTGGGGGGCGGGGGCGGGGGGGGGGGGGGGGGGGGGAGGGGGTTCGCCAATTGAGGGGTTTAGAGGCTGGATTTCCATAATTGAGATGGGAGGAAGTCTGCATTATTGACTTAACAGGGCAATGCCACTTCTATTAGCACGGGTGAAATGTGCTTCTCTCAGTCACTCACTCATTCTCCGGCACTGACTCATTGTTCCACTTTTGAAGGGTATGTTTGCACCCCTCCCCCTGTCTGCTCGGCACTAAAAGATCGAATGTCGCTATCGGGGGTGGGAGTGGGACTGATCTCTAATCAGCCACCCACCCCCCCGCGCTAATCACAAATCGTTTCGAGTTTGTAACCTGGGTAAAATTGGCCGGGGAGGTGGGTGCATGGACTTGTTGATGGGAGGTTTGCCCTTTTATACATGCCCCCACCCCCCCCTCCTGCATCTCCCTTCCTCCACCCTGTAAACGTCCAGAACAGAATTGGTGGAAAAAGCATTTGGGGTGGTGTGTGTTTGCCGTGGTGCTAATGAACCTCGTCTTAATCGTGTTGCTTTGACCCCTAGAGATAGGTTTGCTTCGCCCTTAATGCAGATCCCCACCCCCCATTTTAAATTTGAAATAAACTTTGGAAACCATTAGGTAACTCGAATATATATATATATATATATATGTGTGCATGTGTGTACATGCGCACAGCTTGAATCCACTGCGTTTTAAAAATAAACACGAGTTTTGTTGTGCCTTGGAATTTGGTGTGTTTGCCAGTGAACTGCTTTTGTCTGAATGATTGTGTGTGTGTGTGGGGACGGAGTAATGTGAATGAATAGCTTCATTTGTGTGTGTGCGTCCTCAGGCGTGAGCAGTGGAGACTGCTCTGTCAGTTGTAAACTATCAGTCGCTCACAGCACCTAATTCCAGCTGTTAAATGTTTGGAGGATGGGACAGAGAGGGTCTATCATTACTCTTCATAAATGCAAACCAGTTCAAAATAAAGTTTAACCTTACAAAGAGTTACTTATTGCTGCTGCGTCATTGCTGTACGTCAACGTTTGGGTTATCACGCAGTCACAGGCCAACAACGCCCTCCCGAGATTCCAGCTCTCGCCTGGTTAGCATTCTCCCGATTCTGTACACGGGACCCAATCCAACGTGCGCGCTAGAATTTTCTCCCGGGTCACTGCTCTGCCGCACCTCCAATTGAGGTATTTTAAAATTCCAGAAGGCTCTCTGTCCTGATGTGGACGGCACATTGATTGGGAATCGAACCTGGGACCCTGGAGCTGTGAAACACACGGTGCAGAGTGGTTAGCACCATTGCTTCACAGCGCCAGGGTCCCGGGTTCGATTCCCCGCTGGGCCACTGGCTGTGCGGAGTCTGCACGTCCTCCCCCTGTGTGCGTGGGTTTCCTCCGGGTGCTCCGGTTTCCTCCCACAGTCCAAAGATGTACCGCTTGGGTGCATTGGCCATGATAAAATTGCCCCTTGGTGTCCAAAAGGTTGGTGGGGTAACTGGAGTTGAGTGAGGGTGTGGGCCTGGGTAGCGTGCTCTTTCGGAGACTTGGAGCCTCCTGCACTGTTGGAATTCTGCAGGTTTCCACCTGTGTGGAAGAGAAAAACCAGAGATCATTGAGATCAGAGAATCACTATCAATCCCATGAAAGTGGGACTCGCTCCCACAGGGGAGTGGGGAGAATGTGGGACTGGCTCCCACAGGGGAGAATGTGGGACTCACTCCCACAGGGAGTGGGGAGAATGTGGGACTCTCTCCCACAGGGAGTGGGGAGAATGTGGGACTCACTCCCACAGGGAGTGGGGAGAATGTGGGACTCACTCCCACAGGGAGTGGGGAGAATGTGGGACTCACTCCCACAGGGAGTGGGGAGAATGTGGGACTCACTCCCACAGGGAGCGGGGAGAATGTGGGACTCGCTCCCACAGGGAGCGGGGAGAATGTGGGACTCGCTCCCACAGGGGAGTGGGGAGAATGTGGGACTCGCTCCCACAGGGGAGTGGGGAGAATGTGGGACTCGCTCCCACAGGGGAGTGGGGAGAATGTGGGACTCGCTCCCACAGGGGAGAATGTGGGACTCCCTCCCACAGGGAGTGGGGAGAATGTGGGACTCGCTCCCACAGGGGAGTGGGAAGAATGTGGGACTCGCTCCCACAGGGAGTGGGGAGAATGTGGGACTCGCTCCCACAGGGGAGAATGTGGGACTCGCTCCCACAGGGAGTGGGGAGAATGTGGGACTCGCTCCCACAGGGGAGTGGGAAGAATGTGGGACTCGCTCCCACAGGGAGTGGGGAGAATGTGGGACTCGCTCCCACAGGGGAGTGGGGAGAATGTGGGACTCGCTCCCACAGGGGAGAATGTGGGACTCCCTCCCACAGGGGAGTGGGGAGAATGTGGGACTCGCTCCCACAGGGGAGTGGGGGGAGAATGTGGGACTCCCTCCCACAGGGGAGAATGTGGGACTCCCTCCCACAGGGGAGAATGTGGGACTCCCTCCCACAGGGGAGAATGTGGGACTCGCTCCCACAGGGGGAGTGGGGAGAATGTGGGACTCGCTCCCACAGGGGAGTGGGGAGAATGTGGGACTCCCTCCCACAGGGGAGTGGGGGAGAATGTGGGACTCGCTCCCACAGGGGGAGTGGGGGAGAATGTGGGACTCGCTCCCACAGGGGGAGTGGGGAGAATGTGGGACTCGCTCCCACAGGGGAGTGGGGGAGAATGTGGGACTCGCTCCCACAGGGGAGTGGGGAGAATGTGGGACTCGCTCCCAAAGTGGAGTGGGGAGAATGTGGGACTGGCTCCCACAGGTGGAGTGGGGAGAATGTGGGACTGGCTCCCACGGGGGAGTGGGGAGAATGTGGGACTCGCTCCCACAGGGGAGTGGGGAGAATGTGGGACTCGCTTCCACTGGGGAGAATGTTGGACTCGCTCCCACGGGGAGTGGGGAGAATGTGGGACTCGCTCTCACAGGGGAGGGGAGAGAATGTGGGACTCGCTCCCACGGGGAGTGGGGAGAATGTGGGACTCGCTCTCACAGGGGAGGGGAGAGAATGTGGGACTCGCTCCCACAGGGGGAGTGGGGAGAATGTGGGACTCGCTCTCACAGGGGAGGGGAGAGAATGTGGGACTGGCTCCTGCAGGACGTGATTGAGGTAGAAGCAGAAAGGAAAGATGGGAGACGGCTCAAGTGGCTAAATGCTCCTTCGGTGCTGGATATTCTATGTAAAGGGGCAGCAGGGTAGCATGGTGGTTAGCATAAATGCTTCACAGCTCCAGGGTCCCAGGTTTGATTCCCAGCTGGGTCACTGTCTGTGTGGAGTCTGCACGTCCTCCCCCTGTGTGCGTGGGTTTCCTCCGGGTGCTCCGGTTTCCTCCCACAGTCCAAAGATGTGCGGGTTAGGTGGATTGGACATGCTAAATTGCCCGTAGTGTCCTAATAAAAGTAAGGTTAAGGGGGGGTTGTTGGGTTACGGGTATAGGGTGGATACGTGGGTTTGAGTAGGGTGATCATGGCTCGGCACAACATTGAGGGCCGAAGGGCCTGTTCTGTGCTGTACTGTTCTAAACATTGAGTTTCACTTTTGATCCACCGGAGACAATGCAGCAACCTGTTTCTCATCATTCCTTCTGATGAGATGTGGGCATTGCTGGTCAAGTGCAGCATTTATTACCCATCCCTATTTGCCCCCATGAGAAGATGGTGGGGAGCTGCCTTGAACTCGCTGCAGGTCCCTGGTGTAGGTACACCCACTGTGCTGTTAGGGAGGGAGTTCCAGAGACTGAAGGAACGGCCGATACATTTCCCAGTCAGGGTGGGGAGTGATTTGGAGAGGAAACTCCAGGAGGTATATATCCCCCCCCCCCCCCCCCCCCCCCCAATGCTATTCTCAGTGCTGCCTTGTACCCTCCCTGCCAACTCTCAGCAATTCAATTACTTCTAAACAAAACCAAAGCAGCCATTAGCATTGCTTCGCAGCTCCAGGGTCCCAGGTTCGATTCCCGGCTTGGGTCACTGTGCGGAGTCTGCACGTTCTCCCCGTGTCTGCGTGGGTTTCCTCCGGGTGCTCCGGTTTCCTCCCACAAGTCCCGAAAGACGTGCTTGCTGGGGGAATTGGACATTCTAAATTCTCCATCAGTGTACCCGAACAGGCGCCGGAATGTGGCGACTAGGGGCTTTTCACTAACTTCATCGCAGTGTTAATGTCAGCCTACTTGTGACACTAATAAAGATTATTTTTAAAAAAAGATTATTAACTGCTACAAATAAAATGAAATGAAAAATGAAAATCACTTATTGTCACGAGTAGGCTTCAATGAAGTTACTGTGAAAAGCCCCTAGTCGCCACATTCCGGCACCTGTCCGGGGAGGCTGGTACGGGAATCAAACCGTGCTGCTGGCCTGCTTTAAAAGCCAACGATTTAGCCCGGTGAGCTAAACCATAGAACAGTACAGCACAGAACAGGCCCTTCAGCCCTCGATGTTGTGCCGAGCAATGATCACCCTACTTAAACCCACGTAACCCGTATCCCAACAATCCCCCCATTAACCTTACACTACGGGCAATTTAGCATGGCCAATCCACCTAACCTGCACATCTTTGGACTTTGGGAGGAAACCGGAGCACCCGGAGGAAACCCACGCACACAGGGGGAGGACGTGCAGACTCCACACAGACAGTGACCCACCCGGGAATCGAACCTGGGACCCTGGAGCTGTGAAGCATTGATGCTAACCACCATGCTACCGTGAGGCCCCATACCAGTTCATAACTTTTTTTTGGAAAAAGCTGTGGTTGCTAATCGCTATCAACCGATCGGATCTTTCAAATATCAATCATTGAAACCATTAGTTTCAGTGCAAAGTGAAATTCACCAGGTGTTTCACTGTTTACCAGCGAGTAGGGAATAGTGTCACAGAGCCATACAGTACAGAATGGGCCCATCGAGCCTGCACTGACCATACTTACTGTTAATCCCACTGACCAGCATTTTCCGTGAATGTGTTCCAGGTACTGGTCCAAATGCGTTTTATAGGTGAGGGTTCTAGCCTCGATCTTCCCAGGCCGTGACACTCAGCCTCCTGCCACACTCCGAGCGAAAAAAACATCTCAAATCCCATCGGAATCTCCTGCCCCCAACACAATGCCCCCTTGTGATTGCCCCCTTGACCATGGGGAAATGGCTGCTTCCTGTCTACCCTGTCCCAAAACCCCTCATAATCATCTTCACCTCAATCAGATCCCCCTCCCCCTCAGCCTACTCTGCTCCAAGCAAAACAATCCCAGTCTCTCCTTACAGCTCTGATGCTCCATCCCAGGCAACATCCCGGTGAATCTCCTCTGCACCCCCTCCAGCGCAATCACATCCTTCCTATAAGGGCAGCACGGTAGCATTGTGGATAGCACAATCGCTTCACAGCTCCAGGGTCCCAGGTTCGATTCCCGGCTTGGGTCACTGTCTGTGCGGAGTCTGCACGTCCTCCCCGTGTGTGCGTGGGTTTCCTCCGGGTGCTCGGGTTTCCTCCCACAGTCCAAAGATGTGCAGGTTAGGTGGATTGGCCACGATAAATTGCCCTTAGAGTCCAAAATTGCCCTTAGTGTTGGGTGGGGTTACTGGGATAGGGTGGAGTTGTTGACCTTGGGTAGGGTGCTCTTTCCAAGAGCCGGTGCAGACTCGATGGGCTGAATGGCCTCCTTCTGCACTGTAAATTCTATGTATATCTATGTATATAATGTGGTGACCAGAACTGCATCCAATACTCCAGCTGTGACCTCACCAAAGTTCTGTACAACTCCCAAAATAACCTCCTGGCTCTTACATTCTATGCCACGACTGATAGTGCCACAACATCGGTCGTAGGGATGCTGGATTCTATCATCAAGGAAGAAATAACGAGGCATCTGGATGGAAATTGTCCCATTGGGCAGACGCAGCATGGGTTCATAAAGGGCAGGTCGTGCCAAACTAATTTAGCGGATGTTTTTGAGGACATTACCAGTGCGATAGATAACGGGGAGCCGATGGATGTGGTATATCTGGATTTCCAGAAAGCTTTTGACAAGGTGCCACACAAAAGGTTGCTGCATAAGATAAAGATGCATGGCATTAAGGGTAAAGTAGTAGCATGGATAGAAGATTGGTTAATTAATAGGAAGCAAAGAGTGGGGATTAATGGGTGTTTCTCTGGTTGGCAATCAGTAGCTAATGGTGTCCCTCAGGGATCAGTGTTGGGCCCACAATTGTTCACAATTTACAGAGATGATTTGGAGTTGGGGATCAAGGGCAATGTGTCCAAGTTTGCAGACGACTCTCAGATGAGTGGTAAAGCGAAAAGTGCAGAGGATACTGGAAGTCTGCAGAGGGATTTGGATAGGTTAAGTGAATGGGCTAGGGTCTGGCAGATGGAATACAATGTTGACAAATATGAGGTTATCCATTTTGGTAGGAATAACAGCAAACGGGATTATTATTTAAACAATAAAATATTAAAGCATGCTGCTGTGCAGAGAGACCTGGGTGTGCTAGTGCATGAGTCACAGAAAGTTGGTTTACAGGTGCAACAGGTGATTAAGAAGGCAAATGGAATTTTGTCCTTCATTGCTAGAGGGATGGAGTTTAAGACTAGGGAGGTTATGCTGCAATTGTATAAGGTGTTAGTGAGGTCACATCCTCTAATAAAGGTGCAACAGTGGTTGACCGCAAGGGTTATTGTGTTCAGGCCGGAAAGTGGAGCTGAGTCCACAAAAGATCATCCATGATCTCATTGAATGGCGGAGCAGGCTCGAGGGGCCAGATGGCCGACTCCTGCTCCTAGTTCTTATGTTCTTATTAAAACTTTATAGGTCGGGTGAACTCCATTACACTATGGGGTGTTTAAACCCTGGCCCATAATGCTCTTTCTCCAGTATTGGTGCCAGTATCTCAGGAATCAAAACTCATGGGCAGCACGGTGGCACAGTGGTTAGCACTGCTGCCTCACGGCGCCGAAGTCCCAGGTTTGATCCTGGCTCTGGGTCATGTCCGTGTGGAGTTTGCACATTCTCCCCGTATTTGCATGGGTTTCTCCCCCACAATCCAAAGATGTGATGTCTAGCACGAGGGGGACATAGCTTTAAATTGAGGGGTGGTAGATATAGGACAGATGTCAGAGGCAGTTTCTTTACTCAGAGAGTAGTAGGGGTATGGAAAGCCCTGCCTGCAACAGTAGTGGACTCGTCAACACTAAACGCATTCAAATGGTCATTGGATAGGCATATGGTCGATAAGGGAATAGTGTAGATGGGCTTTAGAGTGGTTTCACAGGACGGCACATCGAGGGCCGAAGGGCCTGTACTGCGCTGTAATGTTCTATGTTCAGGCTAGGTGGATTGGCCACGCTACATTGCCCCGTAATTGGAAAAAATAGATAGGGTACTCTCAACTAATTTTAAAAGTGAATCAAAGCTCATTTCCTTTTCTGCCATGGTGAATAAAACATTTTATGTACATGTGACTGTTAGTCATGCTATTAAAATAAGTTAGGTTAAAGAACCCGGATTATACGTCTGCTAAAGCCGTGATTAAGGGGTGGGCAGCTTCACAGGCTGTGATCGTCACTTATGGGAGGGGCATAGTCTGTTTTTAGTTTCTTTTTCAACCCCCTGCCCTGCGTCTGTTTTCAGTTTCTTTTGCAGCCACCTGCCGTGGATCTGTTTTTAGTTTCTTTTTCAGCCCTGCCCTGGGTTTGTTTTTAGTTTCTTTATCTGCCCCCTGCCCTGGGTCTGTTTTTTAGTTTCTTTTTCAGCCCTGCCATGGATCTGTTTTTAGTTTCTTTTTCAGCCCCCTGCCCTGGGTCTGTTTTTTAGTTTCTTTTTTGCCCTACCCTGGGTCTGTTTTTAGTTTCTTTTTTGCCCTACCCTGGGTCCGTTTTTAGTTCTTTTTTGCCCTACCCTGGGTCCGTTTTTAGTTTCTTTTTTGCCCTACCCTGGGTCTGTTTTTAGTTTCTTTTTCAGTCCTGCCATGGATCTGTTTTAGTTTCTTTTTCAGTCCTGCCATGGATCTGTTTTTAGTTTCTTTTTCAGCCCTGCCGTGGGTCTGTTTTTATTTTATTTTCAGCCCTGCTCTGGATCTGTTTTTAGTTTCATTATCACCCCCTGCCCTGGATCTGTTTTTAGTTTCTTTTTCAACCCGCTGCCATGGGTCTGTTTTTTAGTTTCTTTTTCGCTTTACCCTGGGTCTGTTTTTTAGCTTCTTTTTCAGCCCAGCACTGGGTGTGCTTTTTAGTTTCTTTTTCAGCCCTGCCATGGGTCTGTGTTTTAGTTTCTTTTTCACCCTACCCTGGGTCTGTTTTATAGTTTATTTTTCAGCCCTGCCCTGGGTCTGCTTTTTAGTTTCTTTTTCAGCCCTGCCGTGGATCTGTTTTTAGTTTCTTTTCAGCCCTGATCTCGGACTGTTTTTAGTTTCTTTACCAGCCCCCTGCCGTAGATCTGTTTTTAGTTTATTTTCCAGGCCTGCCCTGGGTCTGTTTTTAGTTTCTTTTTCAGCCCTGCCCTTGGTCTGTTTTTAGTCTCTTTTTCAGCCCTGCAGGTGTTTGTTTTTAGTTCTTTTTCAACCCTGCCATGGGTCTGTTTTTTAGTTTCTTTTCCAGGCCTCCCCTGGGTCTGTTTTTAATTTCTTTTTCAGCCCCCTGTCGTGGATCTGTTTTTTGATTTTTTTTCCAGCCCTGTCCTGGGTCTGTTTATAGTTTATTTTTTCGCCCTGCCCTGGGTCTGTTTTTAGTTTATTTTTCAGCCCTGCCCTGGGTCTGCTTTTTAGTTTCTTTTTAAGCCCCTTGTCGTGGATCTATTTTTAGTTTCTTTTTTCGCCCTTCACTGGGTCTGTTTTTAGTTTCTTTTTCATGCCTGCCCTGTGTCTGCTTTTAGTTTTTTTTAAAGCCCTGCCCTGGATCTGTTTTTTAGTTTCTTTTTAAGCCCTGACCTGGGCCTGTTTTTTATTTTAATTTCAGCCCTGCCATGGGTCTGTTTTTTTAGTTTCTTTTTCGCTTTACCCTGGGTCTGTTTTTTAGTTTCTTTTTCAACACTGCACTGTGTCTGCTTTTTTGTTTCCTTTTTAGCCCTGCCATGGGTCTGTTTTTTAGTTTCTTTTTTGCCCTACCCTGGGTCTGTTTTTTAGTTTATTTTTCAGCCCTGCCATGGATCTGATTTTAGTTTCTTTCTCAGTCCTGCCATGGATCTGTTTTTAAGTTTCTTTTCAGCCCTGATCTGGGTCTGATTTTAGTTTCTTTACCAGCCCCTGCCGTGGATCTGTGTTTAGTTTCTTTTCCAGGCCTGCCGTGGATCTGTTTTTAGTTTCTTTTCAGCCCTTCCCTTGGATCTGTTTTTAGTTTTGTTTTCAGCCCTGCGGGGGTCTGTTTTTAGTTTCTTTCTCAGCCCTACCCTGCGTCTGCTTTTGGTTTCTTTTCCAGGCCTCCCCAGGTCTGTTTTAGTTTCTTTTTCCAGTCCTGCCGTGGGTCTGTTTTTAAGTTTCTTTTCAGCCCTGATCTGGGTCTGATTTTAGTTTCTTTACCAGCCCCCTGCCGTGGATCTGTGTTTAGTTTCTTTTCCAGGCCTGCCCTGGGTCTGTTTTTAGTCTCTTTTTCAGCCCTTCCCTTGGTCTGTTTTAGTTTTGTTTTCAGCCCTGCGGGGGTCTGTTTTTAGTTTCTTTCTCAGCCCTACCCTGCGTCTGCTTTTGGTTTCTTTTCCAGGCCTCCCCAGGTCTGTTTTAGTTTCTTTTCCAGTCCTGCCGTGGGTCTGTTTTTAGTTTCTTTTTAAGCCCTGCGGGGGTCTGTTTTTAGTTCCTTTTTCAGCCCTGCCCTGGGTCTGCTTCTGGTTTCTTTTCCAGGCCTCCCCGGGTCTGTTTTTACTTTCTTTTTCAGCCCCCTGTCGTGGATCTATTTTTTGTTTCTTTTCTAGCCCTGCCCTGGGTCTATTTTTTAGTTTCTTTTAAGCCCTGCCCTGTGTCTGTTTTTAGTGTCTTTTTAAGCCCTGCCCTGGATCTGTTTTTTTAGTTTCTTTTTCAGCGCTGCCCTGTGTCTGTTTTAGTTTCTTTTTCAGTCCCTTGCCCTGGGTCAGTTTTTCAGTTTCTTTTTCAGCCCTGACCTGGTCCTGTTTTTTAGTTTCTTTTTCAGCACTGCCATGGATCTGTTTTTAGTTTCTTTTTTAGCCTAGCCATGGATCTGTTTTTAGTTTCTTTTTCACCCCTGCCCTGGGTCTGTTTTGTAGTTTCTTTTTTGCTTTACCCTGGGTCTGTTTTTTAGTTTCTTTTTCAGCCCTGCACTGGGCCTGCTTTTTAGTTTCTTTTTCAGCCCTACACTGGGTCTGTTTTTTAGTTTCTTTTTCAGCCCTGCCATGGATCTGTTTTTAGTTTCCTTTTCAGCCCTGTCGTGGATCTGTTTTTAATTTCTTTTCAGCCCTGATCTGGGTCTGTTTTTAGTTTCTTTACCAGCCCCCTGCCGTGGATCTGTATTTAGTTTCTTTTCCAGGCTTGCCCTGGGTCTGTTTTTAGTCTCTTTTTCAGCCCTTCCCTTGGTCTGTTTTAGTTTTGTTTTCAGCCCTGCGGGGGTCTGTTTTTAGTTTCTTTCTCAGCCCTACCCTGCATCTGCTTTTGGTTTCTTTTCCAGGCCTCCCAGGTCTGTTTTAGTTTCTTTTCCAGTCCTGCCGTGGGTCTGTTTTTAGTTTCTTTTTAAGCCCTGCCCTGGGTCTGCTTTTTAGTTTCTTTTTAAGCAGCTTGTCGTGGATCTATTTTTAGTTTATTTTTTCGCCCAGCTCTGTGTCTGTTTTTAGTTTCTTTTTCAGCCCTGCTCTGTGTCTGTTTTTAGTTTTTTTAAAAAGCCCTGCCCTGGGTCTATTTTTTAGTTTCTTTCTCAGCCCCGCCCTGCGTCTGTTTTTTTAGTTTCTTTTTCAGCACTGCCCTGTGTCTGTTTTAGTTTCTTTTTCAGTCCCTTGCCCTGGGTCTGTTTTTCAGTTTCTTTTTCAGCCCTGCCATGGATCTGTTTTTAGTTTCTTTTTTAGCCTAGCCATGGATCTGTTTTTAGTTTCTTTTTCACCCCCTGCCCTGGATCTGTTTTTAGTTTCTTTTTCAACCCGCTGCCATGGGTCTGTTTTTTAGTTTCTTGTTCGCTTTACCCTGGGTCTGTTTTTTAGCTTCTTTTTCAGCCCAGCACTGGGTGTGCTTTTTAGTTTCTTTTTCAGCCCTGCCATGGGTCTGTGTTTTAGTTTCTTTTTCACCCTACCCTGGGTCTGTTTTATAGTTTATTTTTCAGCCCTGCACTGAGTCTGCTTTTTAGTTTCTTTTTCAGCCCTGCCGTGGATCTGTTGTTAGTTTCTTTTCAGCCCTGATCTGGGTCTGTTTTTAGTTTCTATACCAGCCCCCTGCCGTAGATCTGTTTTTAGTTTATTTTCCAGGCCTGCCCTGGGTCTCTTTTTAGTTTCTTTTTCAGCCCTTCCCTAGGTCTGTTTTTAGTTTCGTTTCAGCCCTGCGGGGGTCTGCTTTTTAGTTTCTTTTTCAACCCTGCCATGGGTCTGTTTTTTAGTTTCTTTTCCAGGCCTCCCCTGGGTCTGTTTTTTGTTTCTTTTTCAGCCCCCTGTCGTGGATCTGTTTTTTGATTTTTTTCCAGCCCTGTCCTGGGTCTGTTTATAGTTTATTTTTTCGCCCTGCCCTGGGTCTGTTTTTAGTTTATTTTTCAGCCCTGCCCTGGGTCTGCATTTTAGTTTCATTTTAAGCCCTTGTCGTGGATCTATTTTTAGTTTCTTTTTTCGCCCAGCACTGGGTCTGTTTTTAGTTTCTTTTTCATGCCTGCCCTGTGTCTGCTTTTAGTTTTTTTTAAAGCCCTGCCCTGGATCTGTTTTTTAGTTTCTTTTTAAGCCCTGACCTGGGCCTGTTTTTTATTTTAATTTCAGCCCTGCCATGGGTCTGTTTTTTTAGTTTCTTTTTCGCTTTACCCTGGGTCTGTTTTTTAGTTTCTTTTTCAACACTGCACTGTGTCTGCTTTTTTGTTTCCTTTTTAGCCCTGCCATGGATCTGTTTTTTAGTTTCTTTTTTGCCCTACCCTGGGTCTGTTTTTTAGTTTCTTTCTCAGTCCTGCCATGGATCTGATTTTAGTTTCTTTCTCAGTCCTGCCATGGATCTGATTTTAGTTTCTTTCTCAGTCCTGCCATGGATCTGATTTTAGTTTCTTTCTCAGTCCTGCCATGGATCTGTTTTTAGTTTCCTTTTCAGCCCTGCCCTGGATCTGTTTTTAGTTTCCTTTTCAGCCCTGCCGTGGATCTGTTTTTAGTTTCTTTTCCAGGCCTGCCCTGGGTCTGTTTTATTAGTTTCTTTTTCAGCCCTACACTGGGTCTGTTTTTTAGTTTCTTTTTCAGCCCTGCCATGGATCTGTTTTTAGTTTCCTTTTCAGCCCTGTCGTGGATCTGTTTTTAGTTTCTTTTCAGCCCTGATCTGGGTCTGTTTTTAGTTTCTTTACCAGCCCCCTGCCGTGGATCTGTATTTAGTTTCTTTTCCAGGCTTGCCCTGGGTCTGTTTTTAGTCTCTTTTTCAGCCCTTCCCTTGGTCTGTTTTTAGTTTTGTTTTCAGCCCTGCGGGGGTCTGTTTTTAGTTTCTTTCTCAGCCCTACCCTGCATCTGCTTTTGGTTTCTTTTCCAGGCCTCCCCAGGTCTGTTTTAGTTTCTTTTCCAGTCCTGCCGTGGGTCTGTTTTTAGTTTCTTTTTAAGCCCTGCCCTGGGTCTGCTTTTTAGTTTCTTTTTAAGCAGCTTGTCGTGGATCTATTTTTAGTTTATTTTTTCGCCCAGCTCTGTGTCTGTTTTTAGTTTCTTTTTCAGCCCTGCTCTGTGTCTGTTTTTAGTTTTTTTAAAAAGCCCTGCCCTGGGTCTATTTTTTAGTTTCTTTTTAAGCCCTGCCCTGCGTCTGTTTTTTAGTTTCTTTTTCAGCACTGCCCTGTGTCTGTTTTAGTTTCTTTTTCAGTCCCTTGCCCTGGGTCTGTTTTTCAGTTTCTTTTTCAGCCCTGCCATGGATCTGTTTTTAGTTTCTTTTTTAGCCTAGCCATGGATCTGTTTTTAGTTTCTTTTTCACCCCCTGCCCTGGATCTGTTTTTAGTTTCTTTTTCAACCCGCTGCCATGGGTCTGTTTTTTAGTTTCTTGTTCGCTTTACCCTGGGTCTGTTTTTTAGCTTCTTTTTCAGCCCAGCACTGGGTGTGCTTTTTAGTTTCTTTTTCAGCCCTGCCATGGGTCTGTGTTTTAGTTTCTTTTTCACCCTACCCTGGGTCTGTTTTATAGTTTATTTTTCAGCCCTGCACTGAGTCTGCTTTTTAGTTTCTTTTTCAGCCCTGCCGTGGATCTGTTGTTAGTTTCTTTTCAGCCCTGATCTGGGTCTGTTTTTAGTTTCTATACCAGCCCCCTGCCGTAGATCTGTTTTTAGTTTATTTTCCAGGCCTGCCCTGGGTCTCTTTTTAGTTTCTTTTTCAGCCCTTCCCTTGGTCTGTTTTTAGTTTCGTTTCAGCCCTGCGGGGGTCTGCTTTTTAGTTTCTTTTTCAACCCTGCCATGGGTCTGTTTTTTAGTTTCTTTTCCAGGCCTCCCCTGGGTCTGTTTTTTGTTTCTTTTTCAGCCCCCTGTCGTGGATCTGTTTTTTGATTTTTTTTCCAGCCCTGTCCTGGGTCTGTTTATAGTTTATTTTCCAGCCCTGCCCTGGGTCTGTTTTAGTTTATTTTTCAGCCCTGCCCAGTGTCTGCATTTTAGTTTCTTTTTAAGCCCCTTGTCGTGGATCTATTTTTAGTTTCTTTTTTCGCCCAGCCCTGGGTCTGTTTTTAGTTTCTTTTTCAGCCCTGCCCTGTGTCTGCTTTTAGTTTTTTTTAAAGCCCTGCCCTGGGTCTGTTTTTTAGTTTCTTTTTAAGCCCTGACCTGGGCCTGTTTTTTATTTTAATTTCAGCCCTGCCATGGGTCTGTTTTTTTAGTTTCTTTTTCGCTTTAACCCTGGGTCTGTTTTTTTAGTTTCTTTTTCAACACTGCACTGTGTCTGCTTTTTTGTTTCCTTTTAGCCCTGCCATGGATCTGTTTTTTAGTTTCTTTTTTCGCCCAGCACTGGGTCTGTTTTTAGTTTCTTTCTCAGTCCTGCCATGGATCTGATTTTAGTTTCTTTCTCAGTCCTGCCATGGATCTGATTTTAGTTTCTTTCTCAGTCCTGCCATGGATCTGATTTTAGTTTCTTTCTCAGTCCTGCCATGGATCTGTTTTTAGTTTCCTTTTCAGCCCTGCCCTGGATCTGTTTTTAGTTTCCTTTTCAGCCCTGCCGTGGATCTGTTTTTAGTTTCTTTTCCAGGCCTGCCCTGGGTCTGTTTTTTAGTTTCTTTTTCAGCCCTACACTGGGTCTGTTTTTTAGTTTCTTTTTCAGCCCTGCCATTGGTCTGTTTTTAGTTTCTTTTTCAGCCCTGTCCTGGGTCTGTTTTAGTTTCTTTTCAGCCCCCTGTCCTGGGTCTGTTTTAGTTTCTTTACCAGCCCCCTGCCGTGGATCTGTATTTAGTTTCTTTTCCAGGCTTGCCCTGGGTCTGTTTTTAGTCTCTTTTTCAGCCCTTCCCTTGGTCTGTTTTTAGTTTTGTTTTCAGCCCTGCGGGGGTCTGTTTTTAGTTTCTTTCTCAGCCCTACCCTGCGTCTGCTTTTGGTTTCTTTTCCAGGCCTCCCCAGGTCTGTTTTAGTTTCTTTTCCAGTCCTGCCGTGGGTCTGTTTTTAGTTTCTTTTTAAGCCCTGCCCTGGGTCTGCTTTTTAGTTTCTTTTTAAGCAGCTTGTCGTGGATCTATTTTTAGTTTATTTTTTCGCCCAGCTCTGTGTCTGTTTTTAGTTTCTTTTTCAGCCCTGCTCTGTGTCTGTTTTTAGTTTTTTTAAAAAGCCCTGCCCTGGGTCTATTTTTTAGTTTCTTTCTCAGCCCCGCCCTGCGTCTGTTTTTTTAGTTTTTTTAAAAAGCCCTGCCCTGGGTCTATTTTTTAGTTTCTTTCTCAGCCCCGCCCTGCGTCTGTTTTTCAGTTTCTTTTTCAGCCCTGACCTGGGCCTGTTTTTTAGTTACTTTTTCAGCCTTGCCCTGGGTCTGTTTTTCAGTTTCTTTTTCAGCCCTGACCTGGGCCTGTTTTTCAGTTTCTTTTTCGGCACTGCCATGGATCTGTTTTTAGTTTCTTTTTCACCCCTGCCCTGGGTCTGTTTTGTAGTTTCTTGTTTGCTTTACCCTGGGTCTGTTTTTTAGTCTCTTTTTCAGCCCTTCCCTTGGTCTGTTTTTAGTTTTGTTTTCAGCCCTGCGGGGGTCTGTTTTTAGTTTCTTTCTCAGCCCTACCCTGCGTCTGCTTTTGGTTTCTTTTCCAGGCCTCCCCAGGTCTGTTTTAGTTTCTTTTCCAGTCCTGCCGTGGGTCTGTTTTTAGTTTATTTTTAAGCCCTGCGGGGGTCTGTTTTTAGTTCCTTTTCAAGCCCCCTGCCCTGGGTCTGTTTTTAGTTTCTTTTTAAGCCCTGCGGGGGTCTGTTTTTAGTTCCTTTTTCAGCCCTGCCCTGGGTCTGCTTCTGGTTTCTTTTCCAGGCCTCCCCGGGTCTGTTTTTACTTTCTTTTTCAGCCCCCTGTCGTGGATCTATTTTTTGTTTCTTTTCTAGCCCTGTCCTAGGTCTGCTTATAGTTTCTTTTTTCAGTCCTGCCCTGGGTCTGTTTTTAGTTTCTTTTTCAGCCCTGCCATGGGTCTGTTTTTTAGTTTCTTTTTCGTCCTACCCTGGGTCTGTTTTATAGTTTCTTTTTCAGCCCTGCCCTTGCTCTGTTTTTAGTTTCTTTTTCAGACCTGCAGGGGTCTGTTTTTAGTTTATTTTTCAGCCCTGCCCTGGGTCTGCTTTTGGTTTCTTTTTCAGTCCTACCATGGATCTGTTTTTAGTTTCTTTTTCAGCCCTGCCATGGATCTGTTTTTTAGTTTCCCTTTCAGCCCTGCCCTGGATCTGTTTTTAGCTTCATTATTACCCCCTGCCGTGGATCTGTTTTTAGTTTCTTTTCCAGGCCTGCCCTGGGTCTGTTTTATTAGTTTCATTTTCAGCCCTACACTGGGTCTGTTTTTTAGTTTCTTTTTCAGCCCTGCACTGGGTCTGTTTTTTAGTTTCTTTTTCAGCCCTGTTATGAGTCTGCTTTTTAGTTTATTTTTCAGCCCTGCCCTTGGTCTGCTTTTGGTTTCTTTTTCAGTCCTACCATGGATCTGTTTTTAGTTTCTTTTTCAGCCCTGCCATGGATCTGTTTTTAGTTTCCTTTTCAGCCCTGCCCTGGATCTGTTTTTAGCTTCATTATCACCCCCTGCCGTGAATCTGTTTTTAGTTTCTTTTCCAGGCCTGCCCTGGGTCTGTTTTATTAGTTTCTTTTTCAGCCCTTCCCTACGTCTGTTGTTAGTTTCTTTTTCAGCCCTGTAGGGGTCTGTTTTTAGTTTCTTTTTCAGCCCTGCACTGGGTTTGCTTTTGGTTTCTTTTCCAGGCCTCCCCTGGGTCTGTTTTTAGTTTTTT
>NC_052174.1:1261898-1284398 GCF_902713615.1 Scyliorhinus canicula
CACCGCTCCCCTGCACGTACACCCAGCTCCCTCTGCCCTGTACACCCAGCTCCCTCTGCACTCTGACCCCAGCTCCCTCTGCACCTGTACCCCAGCTCCCTCTGCACCTTAACACACCCAGCTCCCTCGCACCTTACACCCAGCTCCCTAATGCACCTGTACACACCCAGATCCCTCTGCACCTGGACACCAGCTGCCTCTGCACCTGTACACCCAGATCCCCTGCACCTGTACACCCAGCTCCCTCTGCACCTGGACACCCAGCTACTCGCACGTACACCCAGCTCCCTCTGCTCCTGTACACCCAGCTCCTCTGCACCTGTACACCCAGCTCCCTCTGCTCCTGTACACCCAGATCCCTCTGCACCTGTACACCCAGCTCCCTCTGCGCCTGTACATCCAGCTCCCTCTGCACCTGTACACCCAGGTCTCTCTGCCCCTGTACACCCAGCTCCCTCTGCACCTGTACCCCAGCTCCCTCTGCTCCTGTACACCCAGCTCCCTCTGCACCTGTACACCCAGCTCCCTCTGCACCTGTACACCCAGCTCCCTCTGCACCTGTACACACCAGCTCCCTCTGCACCTGACACCCAGCTCCCTCTGCACCTGTACACCAGCTCCCTCTGCAACCTGTACCCCCAGCTCCCTCTGCACCTGTACACCCAACTCCCTCTGCACCTGAACACCCAGCTCCCTCTGCACCTGTACACCCAGCTCCCTCTGCACCTGCACACCCAGCTCCCTCTGCACCTGTACACACAGCTCCCTCTGCACCTGGACACCCAGCTCCCTCTGCACCTGGGCACCCAGCTCCCTCTGCACCTGGACACCCAGCTCCCTCTGCACCTGTACACCCAGCTCCCTCTGCACCTGTACACCCAGCTCCCTCTGCACCTTTACACCCAGCTCCCTCTGCACCTGTACACTCAGCTCCCTCTGCACCCAGATCCCTCTGCACCTGTACACCCAGCTCCCTCTGCACCTGTACACCCAGCTCCCTCTGCACCTGTACACCCAGCTCCCTCTGCACCTGTACACCCAGCTCCCGCTGCACCTTTACACCAGCTCCCTCTACACCTGTACACTCGGGTCCCTCTGCACCCAGATCCCTCTGCACCTGTACACCAGCTCCCTCTGCACCTGTACACCCAGCTCCTCTGCACCCAGATCCCTCTGCACCTGTAACACCAGCTCCCTCTGCACCTGTACACCCAGCTCCCTCTGCACCTGTACACCCAGCTCCCTCTGCACCTGTACACCCAGCTCCCTCTGCACCTGTACACCCAGCTCCCTCTGAACCTGTACACCCAGCTCCCTCTGCACCTGTACACCCAGCTCCCTCTGCACCTGTACACCCCAGCTCCCTCTGCACCTGTACACCCAGCTCCCTCTGCACCTGTACACCCAGCTCCCTCTGCACCTGTACACCCAGCTCCCTCTGCACCTGTACACCCAGCTCCCTCTGCACCTGTACACCCAGCTCCCTCTGCACCTGGGCACCCAGCTCCCTCTGCACCTGGGCACCCAGCTCCCTCTGCACCTGGGCACCCAGCTCCCTCTGCACCTGGGCACCCAGCTCCCTCTGCACCTGGGCACCCAGCTCCCTCTGCACCTGTACACCCAGCTCCCTCTGCACCTGGGCACCCAGCTCCCTCTGCACCTGGACACCCAGCTCCCTCTGCTCCTGTACACCCAGCTCCCTCTGCACCCAGCTCCCTCTGCACCTGTACACCCAGCTCCCTCTGCACCTGTACACCCAGCTCCCTCTGCACCCAGCTCCCTCTGCACCAGCTCCCTCTGCACCCAGCTCCCTCTGCACCCAGCTCCCTCTGCACCCAGCTCCCTCTGCACCCAGCTCCCTCTGCACCCAGCTCCCTCTGCACCCAGCTCCCTCTGCACCCAGCTCCCTCTGCACCCAGCTCCCCTCTGCACCTGTACACCCAGCTCCCTCTGCACCCAGACCCCTCTGCACCTGTACACCCAGCTCCCTCTGCTCCTGTACACCCAGGTCCCTCTGCAGCTGTACACCCAGGTCGCTCTGCACCTGTACACCCAGCTCCCTCTGCACCCAGATCCCTCTGCACCTGTACACCCAGATCCCTCTGCACCTGTACACAGCTCCCTCTGCACCTGTACACCCAGCTCCCTCTGCACCTGTACACCCAGCTCCCTCTGCACCTGTACACCCAGATCCCTCTGCTCCTGTACACCCAGGTCCCCTGCACCTGTACACCCAGATCCCTCTGCTCCTGTACACCCAGGTCCCCCTGCACCTGTACACCCAGCTCCCTCTGCACCTGTACACCCAGGTCCCTCTGCACCTGTACACCCAGGTCCTCCTGCACCTGTACACCCAGCTCCCACTGCTCCTGTACACCCAGATCCCTCTGCACCTGTAGACCCTTAGAATCTTGCCCCTTATTTTATTATTTTTTAAATTAGAGAGCACCGAATTCATTGTTTCCAATTAAGGGGCAATTTAGCCTGGCCAATCCACCTACCCTGCACATCTTTGGGTTGTGGGGGTGAGACCCACGCAGACACGGGGAGAATGTGCAAACTCCACACGGACCGTGACCCGGGGCCGGGATCGAACCCGGGTACTCGGTGCCGTGGGGCAGCAGTGCTAACCACTGCGCCACCTCGCCGCTCATCTCGACCTTTAATGTACGTCAGGAGATACAAGGCTGTCAATAGCGACCCCTGGGGAACACCACAACAAACCTTCCCTCAGCCCAAAGAACCATCCCCTGACCATTGCTCTCTGCTCCCTGTTCTTCATCCCAATTCTTCATCCTCGTTGCTCCTGTCTCTTTCATCCCCTGAGCTATTATTCGTGACCTTTGAACCAGGCACGAAGGAAGAGTCATGGAGTTGAGGGCAGCTGTGGAGCGGAGCTTGGTGGCATTGGCCACCACCTTCGTCCACACATGAATAAAAGAGCTGAACTCCAGCGAGGAGAGTATGGCTGCCCTGGCCACCAAGGCAGCAGTTGACTGGCAACAAGGAGTCAATGGGAATCGGGGGGAAACTCTCCGCTGGCTGGAGTCACACCCGGCACAAAGGAAGATGGCTGTGGTCGCTGGAGGTCAATCTTCTCAAATACAAAGGGACCTTGGCGTGTTTGTCCAGAGATCTCTGAAGGCAGAAGGGCAGGTTAATAGGGTGGGGGGTGAAAAAGGCATGTGGGACACTGGCCTTTATCAATCCAGGCACAGATTACAAAAGCAGGGAGGCCACGTTGGGAGCTGTACAGGAACTTTGGTGAGGCCACAGCTGGAGCACTGGGTGCAGTTCTGGCCGCCACATTATAGGAAGGATGTGATTGCGCTGGAGGGGGTGCAGAGGGGATTCACCAGGATGCTGCCTGGGATGGAACGTTTCAGTTATGGAGAGAGGTTGGATGGGCTTGGGTTGTTTTCCTCTGGAGCAGAGACTGAGGGGGGACCTGATCGAGGTGGAGAAGATTATGAGGGGCACGTCCCTGTGCGCAGCCTGCCCACTGAAGGTGCAGTATTGCTCGGAGTGTGTATACATGCCGACCTGGCACTAACCTTATCTTGGGGCAGAACCGGTCAAGTCCCACATATCGCATTGTGGGCGAGAGGCTGACTTTTACAATGTCCTTTTCCTGACTGTTCTCCTCAGGGTCATTATACCCGTTCTGAAGCTCCGCCTTTGTCTGTTTGCTGCAGAAAATCGACGCACTCCCTGTGAAGAGGGCAGAGGTGAGGGGTCAAAGGGGCAGAGGTGAAGAGTCAAGGGCAGGGACAGTGAGAGGTCAAAGGGAAAAGAAAGGTGTAGAGACAGAAACCCAAGATTTTAATTGTTCTGCGAGGATCATCCGAAAACACATAATTCAGCTTTACTCTGTATCTAACCCCGTGCTGTACCTGTCCTGGGAGTGTTTGATGGGGACAGTGTAGAGGGAGATTTACTCTGTATCTAACCCCGTGCTGTACCTGTCCTGGGAGTGTTTGATGGGGACAGTGTAGAGGGAGCTTTACTCTGTATCTAACCCCGTGCTGTACCTGTCCTGGGAGTGTTTGATGGGGACAGTGTAGAGGGAGCTTTACTCTGTATCTGACCCCGTGCTGTATCTGTCCTGGGAGTGTTTGATGGGGACAGTGTAGCGGGTGCTTTACTCTGTATCTAACCCCGTGCTGTACCTGTCCTGGGAGTGTTTGATGGGGACAGTGTAGAGGGAGCTTTACTCTGTATCTAACCCCGTGCTGTACCTGTCCTGGGAGTGTTTGATGGGGACAGTGTAGAGGGAGCTTTACTCTGTATCTAACCCCGTGCTGTACCTGTCCTGGGAGTGTTTGATGGGGACAGTGTAGAGGGAGCTTTACTCTGTATCTAACCCCGTGCTGTACCTGTCCTGGGAGTGTTTGATGGGGACAGTGTAGAGGGAGCTTTACTCTGTATCTAACCCCGTGCTGTACCTGTCCTGGGAGTGTTTGATGGGGACAGTGTAGAGGGAGCTTTACTCTGTGTCTAACCCCGTGCTGTACCTGTCCTGGGAGTGTTTGATGGGGACAGTGTAGAGGGAGCTTTACTCTGTATCTAACCCCGTGCTGTACCTGTCCTGGGAGTGTTTGATGGGGACAGTGTAGAGGGAGCTTTACTCTGTATCTAACCCCGTGCTGTACCTGTCCTGGGAGTGTTTGATGGGGGACAGTGTAGAGGGAGCTTTACTCTGTATCTAACCCCGTGCTGTACCTGTCCTGGGAGTGTTTGATGGGGACAGTGTAGAGGGAGCTTTACTCTGTATCTAACCCCATGCTGTACCTGTCCTGGGAGTGTTTGATGGGGACAGTGTAGAGGGAGCTTTACTCTGTATCTAACACCGTGCTGTACCTGTCCTGGGAGTGTTTGATGGGGACAGTGTAGAGGGAGCTTTACTCTGTATCTAACCCCGTGCTGTACCTCTCCTGGGAGTGTTTGATGGGGACAGTGTAGAGTGAGCTTTACTCTGTATCTAACCCTGTGCTGTACCTGTCCTGGGAGTGTTTGATGGGGACAGTGTAGAGGGAGCTTTACTCTGTATCTAACCCCGTGCTGTCCCTGTCCTGGGAGTGTTTGATGGGGACAGTGTAGAGGGAGCTTTACTCTGTATCTAACCCCGTGCTGTACCTGTCCTGGGAGTGTTTGATGGGGACAGTGTAGAGGGAGCTTTACTCTGTATCTAACCCCGTGCTGTACCTGTCCTGGGAGTGTTTGATGGGGACAGTGGTTTGCAGTCAGGAGGGAGGGTACTAACTGCCACGGCACCTGCTGTTGTCCCATGAGCCGGTGCTGCCCAAACGGCGGCTCAGAGTAACGCACAGGCTCAGTCAAGGAAACAGCTGGTGTCTGACCCGTGACCCTGCTGCGCCAAAAGTAACTGGGACAAGTTCTGTAGTTGGCCCTGTGATTGCAGATTAAATTTATAGTGAGGAGGGAGGGTTCTAACTGCCCCCAGTACGTCACTGTTAACAGTGAGGGTAAAATGGCGGGAGAATTACCCTGATAATATTTGACCAGTGGATGGATCTGTTGAAACCTCGTGTTGGTTTCAACCTCCTGGGGTGAAATGCAGAGCGAGTCTCGGAATAAGATTCCCCCATCGAGAGCCTGACTTCAGTTTGAAATGATTGGAGGGAGGGAGCTGGCTCTGCAGTCCGCTGGCCAATGGTATCCAGCTGTTCGAGCTGGGTTTAAATTCAGCTCTGTCTGCAGGGAGGTTAGATGGGACCCAGTCTGGAGCTGGGTTTAAATTCAGCTCTGTCTGCAGGGAGGTTAGATGGGACCCAGTCTGGAGCTGGGTTTAAATTCAGCTCTGTCTGCAGGGACGTTAGATGGGACCCAGTCTGGAGCTGGGTTTAAATTCAGCTCTGTCTGCAGGGAGGTTAGATGGGACCCAGTCTGGAGCTGGGTTTAAATTCAGCTCTGTCTGCAGGGAGGTTAGATGGGACCCAGTCTGGAGCTGGGTTTAAATTCAGCTCTGTCTGCAGGGAGGTTAGATGGGACCCAGTCTGGAGCTGGGTTTAAATTCAGCTCTGTCTGCAGGGAGGTTAGATGGGACCCAGTCTGGAGCTGGGTTTAAATTCAGCTCTGTCTGCAGGGAGGTTAGATGGGACCCAGTCTGGAGCTGGGTTTAAATTCAGCTCTGTCTGCAGGGAGGTTAGATGGGACCCAGTCTGGAGTCTGTTCATTGCTAATCTTTGAGTTCCAAAACTGGGGGACAGTTTCACAAAACATTCCCCCAAAACCCCACTTGGTCAGAACACAGAAATAAATACCTTCCGGGCAATTTCCCCTGTAGAAATGTAACTACAGAAATAATTATTACCCAAGGCAAGGTTGCTGCCAATGTAGTACAGATACACTTCTCAAACCCGCTTCCACTCTGCTGTGGAAATCAAATGAAATTCACAAACTAGGCTGCATTCTGGAAGCAAACACATTCTGGTTTCTGGATTCAGATCCTACTTTAGATTGGACGCCTTCTCTCAGCACAGACACACGCTTCCAGGACATCTGCTCCACACTGCCAACCAAAAACTCCCGGGCGAGCCACCTCCCGTCGCGTTCAGCACTGGAACTTCCAAAATGCCCGCACGTTGTTCCTTTTGACGTACCTGACACCAGCTCCCCGTGATCCAAGGCCCGTCGGAGCGACCCCACGCACGTGCCGTGGTACGCCGTGTGCCACTTCTTGTAGACGTTGGCGACCTCGCAGCGGGGATTCAGCCTGCCAGGACCCAACAGTTGACAGATTTCAGGCAACACACTGGAGCAGGAACAACCTTTCATTTCTCGGCCGAATTCGACCCCTCACTGTTGTTGAAAACACTTTGCGGCCACCAAAAGGCACGAGAGCCATGCCACAGGCCCATGTAACCAAGTAATCATCACCCAGAGAGTGGCACTTTACCGGTACCTCATGACCAAAGCATCCCATCCGATAACTTAGTTCGGCCACACTTGGAGTATAGTGTTCAATTCTGGTCGCCACACTACCAGAAGGATGTGGAGGCTTTAGAGAGGGCGCAGAAGAGATTTACCAGGATGTTGCCCGGTATGGAGGGCATTAGCTATGAGGCGCGGTTGAATAAACTTGGTTTGTTCTCACTGGAACGACGGAGGTTGAGGGGCGGCCTGATAGAGGTCTACAAAATTATGAGGGGCATAGACAGAGTGGATAGTCAGAGGCTCTTCCCCAGGGTAGAACATAGAACATAGAACAGTACAGCACAGAACAGGCCCTTCGGCCCTCGATTTTGTGCCGAGCAATGATCACCCTACTCAAACCCACGTAACCCGTATACCCGTAACCCAACAATCCCCCCATTAACCTTACACTACGGGCAATTTAGCATGGCCAATCCACCTAACCCGCACATCTTTGGACTGAAGCAGGGACGATAGTGACATTTAAGGGGCATCTTGACAAATACATGGAATCGGTTGGGGAATTGAGGGATACGGACCCAGGAAGTGTAGATGGTTTTAGGTTAGACGGGCAGCATGGTCGACACGGGCTTGGTAGAGGGGTCAATTACTAGCGGGCATAGGTTTAAGGTGCGAGGGGCAAGGTTTAGAGGAGATGTACGAGGCACGTTTTTTTACACAGAGGGTAGTGGGTGCCTGGAACTCGCTGCCGGAGGAGGTGGTGGAAGCAGGGACGATAGTGACATTTAAGGGGCATCTTGACAAATACATGAATAGGATGGGAATAGAGGGATACGGACCCCGGAAGTGTAGATGGTTTTAGGTTAGACGGGCAGCATGGTCGACACGGGCTTGGAGGGCCGAAGGGCCTGTTCCTGCGATACCCTGTGCATGACACTTCAACACAGCCAGACACCCACACTGGTGCACAGAAGGACAGCACAGCCCCCTCCTCACTGCTTTAATGAAGGCCCCTTTTGGCCTCCAAGTCGATTCACCCCCCCCCCCTCCCCTACCACACACCCCGGTGTCGTGTGCATTCAGCTTGACCGCCGCGGTGCCCCTTTGCCCCTGACCTTCCGTCCCATACCTTAGTGCGAACCTGCACCATCCGAAGGGGAGGGCATAGTCCTTCGGGGGGTCGCCTCTCTTGTAGTAAGCTTCATCGCCACGGAGCTTGTGACAGGATTCACAGTAGCACAGGTTGCACTTCAGCTCCTCGTCGAAGTAACCGTCTGCAAAGGCAAGGGAATCGTCATTGGCGACCAGCCCCCCCCCGCACCAGCCTCTGCGACGGCAGTCAAATCCCTCGGCCGCCCATCCCTTCCCCGTTCAGCTCCATCGCCGATAAAACTCCCCCCCCCCCCCCCCCCCCCCACAGCACCCGCGGCTTCGCTGGCTCCATGGGCGCCCATCCAAGACTCCCGCTGTTACTTGGAATGTTGACGCCGAGTGGGCCGTGGCAATTCAACCAAGGGAGGCACACTGCGCCCCAACTCAAACCCGCCCAGACCGAACCTGAACATTCAGCTGCAGGGTCCTGGGTGGCGACCGCCGCCCTCAGCTGGTGGGAATGCGACTCTAGCGGGCCAGACTCAAATTAGGGCCAGGCTGCTTCGGAGGCAAATGAAGAAAGGCTTGTTCTTGCCCCCCCCCCCCATCCCAAAGGCTCCAGACGCTTGGGGTCCGATGGGAGCTCTCCCCAGAGTCCCGGCCAATATTGATTCCTCGATCAACGTGACAAAAACAGATTGTCTGCTCGCCGACATCGATTCAATCCGGCACAGAAGGCCATTCAGCCCATCAAGTCCCTGGTCCCCCCCCCCCCCACCCACCCCCCTCCCCCCCACCCCACCCCACCCCCCCCCACCCCACCCCCCCAAGAGCAATCCAGTCAGTCTTACCCAACCCTCTGCTCTCCACTTCATTGTATCCATCCTATTTCCTGTGGGAAATCATTCTTCTCCCCCCCCCCAACCACCATCAGCCAATGGGAACAGCTTTTCCTCGTCTACCTTATCCAATCCGGTCCTCACCTTGTCCACCTCGGTCAAAGCCCACCCCCTCCATCTCCTTCCTTCTGAAGGAGGAACAGTTCCACCTTCTCCAACCCGGATCTCGGAGCTAAAATCCCCCCCCCCCCGCCGCCAATCCTGGAGCTGCTCTGGTAATGGCCCCCCCCTCCGCACCCTTACTCGGAACGCCCCCCCCATCTCCTTCCTGAGGTGTGGTGACTGGACCTGGACTCGGTACTGCAGTTGGGGCCTAACCAGAGGTTTATAAAGGTTCCCGCTTAACATTCCCGCTTCTATATTCGTCAGCTGAAGTTGTGATGTCCAGAATCCCATTCAATTTGTTCAAGGCAGGGCAGCACGGTGGCCTAGTGGTTAGCACTGCTGCATCGCGGCGCTGAGGTCCCAGGTTCGATCCCGGCTCTGGGTCACTCTCCATGTGGAGTTTGCACATCCCCCCCCCGTGCCTGCGTGGGTTTCGCCCCCCACAAAACCAGCACGGTCGGGCAGCACGGTAGCACAGTGGTTAGCTCTGTTGCTTCACAGCTCCAGGGTCCCAGGTTCGGTTCCTGGCTTGGGTCACTGTCTGTGCGGAGTCTGCACGTCCTCCCCCGTGTCTGCGTGGGTTTCCTCCGGGGGCTCCGGTTTCCTCCCGCAGCCCAAAGATGTGCAGGGTTAGGGTGGATTGGCCGTGATAAATTGCCCTTAGTGAACAAAAAGGTTAGGTGGGATCATTGGGTTACGGGGATAGAGTGGAAATGAGGGTTTAAGGGGGTCAGTGCAAACTCGATGGGCCAAATGGCCTCCTTCTGCACTGTTAATTCTATAATAACCCAAAATGTGCAGGCTAGGTGGATTGGCCACGCTAAATTGCCCCTTAATTGGAAAAAATTAATTGGGGACTCTATATTGAAAAAAATAATCATGTGACAAAGGCTCTCTCGATTTATCCTTCAAAGGTATACGTGTGGGGGTGAGCCTCCGGGTCTCTCTGTGCCTGCACTCCTCAGCGTTAACCCACTTTGCTGTTGGCTGTTGTTACCCAACTTGAGTAAGGGAGTTCCTGCAACAGTGCCGATACTTCACCTGGGGAGGGAGGGAGGAGGGAGCATCCAGTGGCCCAGGCGCTACGTAAAGGCAGGTCCCTGCAGCCACCTCAGGGTGGTGGGGATGGAGGGGTGGAGACCCAGTGCCCGCTTTCCGAGTCCTTTATAAAGAGAGGCTAACTCTGCTTTCTCGCTCCACAGACCCAGCCGAGATCCCCCCCCCCCACCCCCCAGAACTGTCCGCCTCCCGGCTTGCCCATTCCCAGGGCCTCAAAATTGCAGCCGCTCCCTCAAGTCGAACAACGTCCCAACAATCTGCCAGCTTTCAAACCCACAGTGCCCTCATCAAGCAAATATCCCCCCCCCGCGCCCTCCCCACCTTGCCCTCCCCGTTGTTCAGACAGGCCCGAAATGGAATTAAAGGCAGTCCCCCTCACCTGGCAGTGGAAGCAGTTCTTTAAACCGGGCACAGAGTGCCTGGTATTCGCAGGTTTTCATGCGATTCACTTCGGGAGGTGGCGTCCAGCACAGGTTCTCCTTGATACCTGAGGAACGGGAGAGCGGCGAGGTCAGTGGGAATCGCACTGGGAGACAGCACCGCTGGCTGCCCGGTCAAAGTGGTCGCCCCCCCCCCCCCCCCCCCCCCCCGGCCAGGCAGCCAGCTGACACACTCGGCCATGTCGGCCAGCGGGGTGGCAGCGTTCAGGAGTCGGAAGGGTCGCGTAGGTTCACGCCCCATCGCGCACTCGAGCCCTGCTCCGCTCCGCCCCCCCCCCCCTCCCCCTCCCCCCGCAGGCACGCTGAAGGAGCGCGGCGCTGCTGGGGGTCCTGCCTTTCAAACAAGCCGTTCAACCGAGGGCCCTCTCGGGTGGATATAAAAGATGCCGTGACCACCGCCATTTTGGAAACCCTGGGCCAATAAGAACATGGCCTGAAGCAGGCAATGTGACCATTGTTACTGTGGCTACTGTGGGAGCTTGCTGTGCACAAACAGACCCCCCTCCCCACCCCCGTACGACAGCAGCGACGAGTACCCCATTGGGCTGTTAAGCGTTTTGGGATGGCGAGGCCAGGAAAGGCGCTACATAAATGCAAGCCTTTCTTCCCTCTGCTCTGGCACGGATCCGACGACCAGAGATGTAATACACGGTGCGCAGTACAGCCGGCTCAGGGTTAAACGAAAGGCCGTCCCACACGGGCATCGGACACCACAGTCCACTTACCGTCAACCACGTCGGCCTTTTCCACATCGCCCTGGCAACGCAAATGGCCGCCATCGCCTCCGGTGGCCATGACGTCGTTGGCCACTATGGTCACCTGCAAGACACGAGGGAGCGTTCGTCCGGAGGATTCTGGTTTAGAACTCAAAGCAAAGGAAGGTCAACTCTGTCCTGGCCCATTGTCAGGAACAGCATTCAAAACCACAAGTGAAATGAAATGAAAATGAAAATTGCTTATTGTCACGAGCAGGCTTCAATGGAGTTACTGTGAAAAGCCCCTAGTCGCCACATTCCGGCGCCTGTCCGGGGAGGCCGGTACGGGAACAACCGGGTGACAAGAGCCGGAGAATTATTAGGGCACGGGGGGGGGGGGGGGGGGGGGGGGGGAATACCATTCGGCCCATCGAATCCATTTAAGACACCGGGAGGGCAAAAGGAACTGGGCGAGGGAATGGCAGACATTTTAACTGTAATCTTAAAAACTTTCCCACTTCAGGAATTGTCCCAATTGGCTCTAAAATTGTAAATGGAATTCCATTACTGAAGAAAAAAAAGCGACAGAAATAAGCCACGGCTAGAAATAGTAAAAAGCAAGGTAGAGCGTGGTAAAAAGGAGTGGGACCAATTCGGGGCCCCCCCAAAGGGAATTTTCACATGGAGGATGGGGGCGTGGCTGAGGTGTCAAATTGATATTTTGCCAAAATGCACCATGCTGTGTCAGAGTAGCAAACTCTGCCACGGTGAGGGTTCAAAACTGATCAGGAGGTGGTGTTATATAGACTATACGGAAAGTTGACAAGGGACTGGGACCAGATGAGATGCATCCAAGGATATTGAAGGAAGTGAGAATGGAAATTTGGGCAGCACAGTAGCATTGTGGTTAGCACAATCGCTTCACAGCTCCAGGGTCCCAGGTTCGATTCCCGGCTTGGGTCACTGTCTGTGCGGAGTCTGCACATCCTCCCCGTGTGTGCGTGGGTTTCCTCCGGGTGCTCCGGTTTCCTCCCACAGTCACAAAGATGTGCAGGTTAGGTGGACTGGCCGTGATAAATTGCCCGTAGTGTCCAAAATTGCCCTTAGTGTTGGGTGGGGTTACTGGGTTATGGGGATAGGGTGGAGGTGTTGACCTTGGGTAGGGTGCTCTTTCCAAGAGCCGGTGCAGACTCGATGGGCCGAATGTCCTCCTTCTGTACTGTAAATTCTATGATATCTATGAAATCGCTGGGCGATGGCCACAATGGTTGTAAATTGGGAGAGGGGAGTATGCAGCAGGACCTGGGTGTCCTTGTGCACCATTCGCTGAAGGTAAGCTTGCAGGTGCAGCAGGCGGTAAAGAAGGCTAATGGTATGTTGGCCTTCATAGCGAGAGGATTTGAGGACAGGAGCAGGGATGTGTTGCTGCAATTGTACAGGGCCTTGGTGAGGCCACACCTGGAGTATTGGGCCCAGTTTGGTCTCCTTCTCTGAGGAAGGATGTTGTTGCTATGGAGGGAGAGCAGCGAAGGTTTACCAGACTGATTCCTGGGATGGTGGGACTGATGTACGAGGAGAGATTGACTCGGTTGGGATTGTTCTCGCTGGAGTTCAGAAGAATGAAGGAGGATCTCATAGAGACGTATAAAATTCTAACAGGACTGGACAGGGTAGATGCAGGGAAGATGTTCCCAATGATGGGTGTGTCCAGAACCAGGGGTCACAGCCTGAGGATTCAGGGTAAACCATTTCGGACAGAGATAAGGAGACATTTCTTCACCCAAAGAGTGGTGAGCCTGTGGAATTCATTACCACAGGAAATAGTTGATGCTAAAACTTTGAATATATTCAAGAGGCGGCTGGATATAGCACTTGGGGAGAATGAGATCAAAGGCTATGGGGAGAAAGCAGGATTAGGCTATTGAGTTGGATGATCAGCCATGATGGTGATGAATGGTGGAGCAGGCTGGAAGGGCCAAAAGGCCTCCTCCTGCTCCTATCTTCTGTGTATGTATGTAAGCTGCAGCTGCAATAGAACATTAATGAGATCACACTTGGAGTATAGTGTTCAATTATGATCGCCACACTACCAGAAGGGTGTGGAGGCTTTAGAGAGGGTGCGGAAGAGATTTACCAGGATGCTGCCTGGTATGGAGGGCATTAGCTATGAGGAGAGGTTGGATAAACTCGGTTTGTTCTCACTGGAACGACGGAGGTTGAGGGGTGACCCGATAGAGGGTCTACAAAATTATGAGGGGCATAGACAGAGTGGATCGTCAGAGGCTTTTCCCCAGGGTAGAGGGGTCAATTACCAGGGGGCATAGGTTTAAGGTGCGAGGGGCAAGGTTTAGAGGAGATGTACGAGGGATGTTTTTTTACACAGAGGGTAGTGGGTGCCTGGAACTCGCTGCCGGAGGAGGTTGTGGAAGCAGGGACGACAGTGACGTTTAAGGAGCATCTTGACAAATAGATGAATAGGATGGGAATAGAGGGATACGGACCCAGGAAGCGTAGAAGATTTTAGGTTAGTCGGGCAGCATGGTCAGCGCAGGCTTGGAGGGCCGAAGGGCCTGTTCCTGTGCTGTACTTTTCTTTGTTCTGGGAGCTCAGAGGTTATATACCACAGGAGCTTTTCGGCATTGGGAGTGATTGAGGTGGGGCTGGTCCAATGAGTCTGCAGAAGGTCCCCAGCTGCGCCCCCATCCCCTCCGCTCCAGATGAGTCACTCACCTGCTCACACTGGCCGTAAAGGTCAATGACGACGTAACACGGGTTGGGAATGTCTTGGGCGGCCACACCTTGGTCCATTCCATTTACAAACAGGTGCAGGCCATGGGTATTGTCCACCAGGAGTCCGAGGACAGTTCCCTCTGGGCAGGTGTCCAGGTTGGGTCCATAATTGTCACATATCTAAACAGACAACAACAAAGAGAGGAATGAACGTGCCAGCCCAACTCTGCGACTCTCTTGATTTAACGGATTGTACTGAGCACTGAGCAGTCACTCCCTATCGCCATCGCTGCCCTTGCTCCCAACACACAGGACAGGATTTCCGGCTCAATTCTAATTGATGAGCTGGGAAGACAGAATTCACAGCGCTGCCATTCAGCCCATCAGGCCTGAGACAGCGTGCGGACAGAATCGTCAATTCCCCACAGCCCGTCCAGGCTGCATCGACCTTCGCAAGACCACCCCTGTGTTATTCCTCGTGTCTGAATAAAGCTCGTAGTCTTACAGTTGAAGTAGATGCTTTATTTCTGAGTTCGTTCTCTCTCCAGCCTTTATACTATGTTACATCTGAGCTGCCTGTCTGTGTCCTGCTCACCAGCTGCTGTTCCTGTGAAGAGTGCCTCTGACTTCCTGTTTGTCTCTGTATATATACACATCTCTGGTGCTGCCTCTAGTGGTTACTTAGTTGTAGTGTATTTACTTTTTAAAAATAAATTTAGAGTACCCAATTATTTTTTCTATTAAGGGGCAATTTAGCGTGGCCAATCCACCTACCCTGCACATCTTTGGGTTGTGGGGGCGAAACCCACGCAGACACGGGGAGAATGTACAAACTCCACACGGACAGTGACCCAGAGCCGGGATCGAACCTGGGACCTCAGCGCCGTGTTGTAGTGTATTTACATTAACCCTTTGCGTATTTACAGTGATGCATATGACCACACACCCCACGTCGGCCCAATTCACCGCCTTGTTTCTGCAACCTCACCCTCAGGGGCAATGTATCGCGGCCAATCCACCTAACCTGCACATCTTGTGGGAGGAAACCGGAGCACCCGGAGGAAACCCACGCAGACACGGGGGAGAACGTGCAGACTCCGCACAGACAGTCACCCGAGGCCGGGAATCGAACCCGGGACCCTGGCGCTGTGAGGTTAACAGTGCTAACCACTGTGCCACCCTGAGAACTCCCCAGTCTCCGACTCTCTCTCTCCAGTATTTCTCCACTTCCGACTTGGCATGTTCCAATAGGATCTCCTTCCATGGTTCCATCAGGCTTCCGATCACAACAACCTCATGGTGGAGAATTCCCTGCTGGGTGAACGAACGACTCGACCACATTTATACCTCTCAGTCTTGGACTCCTCCACCCAACTTCTGTCATTCCAACTTGATGCCTCGGGAAAGGAGTCTCCGTGCTTTGCTTGCTGTTAGTTTTGAACGGCAACATTAACCTGCGTCACCATGATTCAGTGATTTGGTGTCAGATGTCTCGGTGGACCATTTCGGCGACAGTGACCACAACTCCTTGACCTTTACCATAGTCATGGAGAGGGATAGGAACAGCCAGTATGGGAAGGTATTCAATTGGGGGAGGAGAAATTATACTGCTATTAGACAGGAGCTGAGGAGCATAAAGTGGGAACAGTTGTTCTCAGGGAAACGCGGAAATGTGGGGATTGTTTCAGGAGCACTTGCTACGAGTGCTGGTTAGTTTTGTCCCACTATGATGAACATGGCTCTAGAGGGTTACAAGGTAGCCAGGAAGGAACTCAAAAATGGACTTAGGAGAGTGAGAAGGGGGCATGAAAAAGCCCTGGCGGGAAGAATTAGGGGAAAACGTTGGGTTACAGGTATAGGGTGGATACGTGGGTTTGAGTAGGGTGATCATTGCTCGGCACAACATCGAGGGCCGAAGGGCCTGTTCTGTGCTGTACTGTTCTATGTTACTACGGGAAGTGAGGGAGGAGATTGCTGCGCCGTTGGTGATGATCTTTGCGTCCTCACTCTCCAGTAGTACCGCATGATTGGAGGGAGGCGAATGTTGTTTCCCTGGTCAAGAAAGGGAATCGGGAAATCCCTGGGAATTACAGACCCATCAGTCTTGCGTCTGTGATGAGCAAAATATCGGAATGGATTCTGAGAGATAGGATTCATGATTATTTGGAAAAACAGTTTGATTAAAGATAGTCAGCATGGCTTTGTGAGGGGCAGGTCATGCCTCACAAGCCTCATTGAATTCTTTGAGGATGTGACGAGACACATTGATGAAGGTCGGGCAGTGGATGTGGTGTATATGGATTTCAGTAAGGCATTTGATAAGGTTCCCCATGGTCGGGTCATTCAGAAAGTTAGGGGGCGTGGGATACAGGGAAATTTGGCTGTCTGGATACAGAATTGGCTGGCCGAAAGAAGACAGCGAGTGGTAGTGGATGGAAAGTATTCCGCCTGGAGGTCGGTGACCAGTGGTGTCCCGCAAGGATCTGTTCTGGGACCTCTGCTCTTTGTGGTTTTTATAAATGACTTGGATGAGGAAGTGGAAGGGTGGGTTAGTAAGTTTGCCGATGACCCGAAGGTTGGTGGAGCTGTAGATAGTGTCGAAGGCTGTTGCAGGTTACAACAGGGCATTGACAGGATGCAGAGCTGGGCTGAGAAGTGGCAGATGGAGTTCAACCTTGATAAATGTGAAGTGATTAATTTTGGAAGGTCGAATTTGAATGCTGAATACAGGGTTAAAGGCAGGATTCTTGGAAGTGTGGAGGAACAGAGGGGTCTTGAGGTCCACAAACATAGATCCCTCAAAGTTGCTAAGAAGGCGTATGGTGTGTTGGCTTTCATTAACAGGGGTATTGAGTTTAAGAGCCGCGAGGTTTTGCTGCAGCTTTATAAAAACCTGATTAGACCACACTTGGAATATTATGTCCAGTTCTGGTCGCCTCATTATAGGAAGAATAGAACAGCCATTCTGTGCTGTACTGTGTTCTGTGCTGTACTGTTCTATGTTTATTAATGCGGTTTGAAACACGGAGAGAATGTGTGGCTCATGAAGCGCATCAGTAAATCAGTCAGTGCAAATGATGTGCTTGCATATTACATTCTGTATTTAAAGCAGACCTACACTCCCAAGTGAATCATACTTCAGGATGTGAGGTCGAGCCAGAGATGTCGACAGCACAGAAAAGGCCCTTCGGCCCATCAAGTCTGCGCCGGTCAAAAACAACCACCCAACTATTCTAATCCCATTTCCCAGCACTGGGGCCCAGAGCCGTGTCTGCCCTGGGATTCGCAAGCGGGCATCTAAATCCTTCTGGAATGTTCTGAGGGTCTCTGCCTCCACCCCCCTTTCAGGCAGCGAGTTCCACTCCCCCCCCACCCCCCTCACATCCCCTCAAAACCTCCTGCCCCTCACCTTAAATCTCTGCCCCCTGGTCACTGAACCCTCCATCAAGGGGAAAGGTTTCTCCCTGTCTACTCTACAAGACCATAGGTCATAGGAGCAGAATTAGGCCATTCGGCCCATCGAGTCTGCTCCGCCATTCAATCATGGCTGATATTTTCTCATCCCCATTCTCCTGCCTTCTCCCCATAACCCCGATCCCCTTATTAATCAAGAACCTATCAATCTCTGTCTTAAAGACACTCAGTGATTTGGCCTCCACAGCCTTCTGCGGCAAAGAGTTCCACAGATTCACCACCCTCTGGCTGAAGAAATTCCTCCTCATCTCAGTTTTAAAGGATCGTCCCTTCAGTCTGAGATGGTGTCCTCTGGTTCTAGTTTTTCCTACTAGTGGAAACATCCTCTCCACGTCCACTCTATCCAGGCCTCGCAGTATCCGGTAAGTTTCAATAAGATGGAATAGTGTAGGTCAGATAGGCTTCAGATGGTTTCACAGGTCGGCGCAACATCGAGGGCCGAAGGGCCCGTACTGCGCTGTAGTGTTCTATGTTCTAAGATCCCCCCTCATCCTTCTAAATTCCAACGAGTACAGGCCCAGACTCCTCAACAGTTCCTCATGCGACAAGCTCTTCATTCCAGGGATCATTGAACCTCCTCTGGACCCTTTCCAAAGCCAGCACATCCTTCCTTATATACGGGGCCAAAAATTGCTCACAATACTCCAAATGGGGTTTGACCAGAGCCTTATACAGCCTATGCCCCTCATAATTTTATACATCTCAATCACATTCCCCCCTCAGCCTCCTCTGCTCCAAGGAAAACAATCCCAGTCTATCCAATCTCTCTTCATAGCTAAACTCTCCGGCCCAGGCAACATCCTGGTAAATCCCCTCTGCTCCCTTCCCAGTGGCTATCACATCCCTCCTATAATGTGGATTCCAGAACTGCCCACAATACTCTAGCTGTGGCCTAACCAACGTTTTATACAGTCCCAGCATCACCACCCTGCTTCAGCTAATAAAGGCACAGTAGCACAGTGGTTAGCACGGTTGCTTCACAACTTCAGGGTCTTAGGTTCGATTCCCGGCTTGGGCCTCTGTTCTCCCCGTATCTGCGTGGGTTTCCTCCGGGTGCTCTGGTTTCCTCCCACAGTCCGAAGATGTGCAGGTTAGGTGGACTGGCCAAGATAACTTGCTCCTTAGCGTCCAAAAAGGTTAGGCGGGGTTACTAGATCAAGTGCAGTTGGTATATCGCATCCACAAAGGACTGGATCAACACTCCGACTATTCTGAGAACATTATCAGCAAATTCAGCGATGTGTACACAGGTTTTGGTACACTGCTGTGCACCTGCAAGATACCACAACTCAAAGAGGATGCAGAACCTGTGATACAGGAACCAGGAGGAGTTCCTGCACCTCTTCGGGGTCAAAAAGCAGCTAGACTGAATTACAAAATTAAAAGTAAATCAGAAAGATGGAAAAACCTACCGATTGGATATTCTCCATGGTTAGAGTAAAGAAATAGAATGGTGACATTCGCAGATGCATGGATCCGAAAGATCTTGACGAGAGTATTATAAGAGAACATTACCAAATACAAAAGCGTGAGGAAATCACATCTGAGATGGGTGGTGCACAATTCATTTGTTTTTATAAATGTAGATTACCCAATTCATTGTTTCCAATTAAGGGGCAATTTAGCGTGGCCAATCCACCTACTCTGCACGTTTTTGGGTTGTGGGGGCGAAACCCACGCAGACACGGGGAGAATGTGCAAACTCCACACGGACAGTGACCCGGGGCCGGGATTGAACCTGGGACCTCGGCGCCGTGAGGCAGCAGGGCTAACCACTGCGCCACCGTGCTGCCCAATTCTTAACGAAATTTGGCGCATCTCAAGGTTTCTGGCAACTAAAGCTTGGGCACAAAGTGCGGCAATTTTAATCCGCCATTTGCATGGTGCTGCTCTCCGAGAATGCCGCTTGGCATAATTTTGGCATCGGAAATTTTTCACCGTGCCATGGGGCACACAATCGAAGGTGTACATGTGCACGTGGATGATACCATCGTTTGGGGCTCAACCATAGAAGAGCACAACATGAGGTTGCTTAAACTTCTAACGAGCGTCAGGAGGAATGGGCTGAAGCTCAACAAGAGAAAATGCCAATTTGGAGTAACTGAGGTGACGAGCTCTCATCGCAGGGCACTGAACCCGACAAGGACACAATCCAAACAATTCTCAACGTGTCAAAGCCACACGACGGTAAAGCCATCTTAAGCGTGATGGGTATGATCAATTTTATAGGGAAATTCATTCCAGACCTTTCTGCAAAAACAACACATCTACGTGATCTCCTGCACAGGACAACGGGTTTCCACTTGGACTGAGCAACATGAGCAAACGTGGAAGGTGGTCAAGACTTCACGAACCACCACACCCGTTCTCACACTTTTTGACCCATCTCAGCAGATTAAAGCGTCAACGGACACTTCCAAAGACGGAGCAGTTCTTCTGCAACTGGAGCAGGATGATTGGAAACCAGTCGCGTATGCAGCATGCCCCATGACGACAACAGAGCAGAGGTTCGCTCAAATCGAAAGAGAATGCCTGGGTTTAGTCGTAGGCCTGGAGAAATTCCACGGCTATGTGTCGGGTCTTCCAACTTTCACAGCTGAGACAGATCATCGTCCTTTGGTTAACATCATCCAAGGAAATCTCAACCAGATGTCTCCACGCATTCAGAGGTCGATGATGAAGTTACGACGCTATGACTTCAATCATAGTTCATTCATCATTCAATCATAGAAAAGTTTAAGGGAGATGTGCGTGGAAAGTTCTTTACGCAGAGGGTGGTGGGTGCCTGGAACGCATTGCCGGCGAAGGTGGTAGAGGCGGGTACGATAGCATCATTTAAGATGTATCGAGACAAATACATGAATGGGCAGGGAGCAAAGGGATACAGATCCTTAGAAAATAGGCGACAGTTTTAGATAGAGGATCTGGATCGGTGCAGGCTTGGAGGGCCGAAGGGCCTGTTCCTGTGCTGTAATTTTTCTTTGTTCTTTGTTCATCTACACGCCAGGCAAATGTTCTTAGCAGATGCATTATCGAGAGCGCTGATACAAAATATTAGTGGTGAAATTGCTGAAGATGTAGATCTGCGTGTCCACCAGTATCAGATGCAAAACAATTTGAGATACAAGAAGAGGCCAAGAAGGATCAAACTCTTCAAGAGGTGATGAGGAACAGCAACTCACACTGGCCCAGAGGTCAGTATATGGAGTTCTACAATATAAGATCTGAACTCAGTATTATTAATGGAGTGGTGCTTCGTTTGAACACTAGTTATATCTCAATCTCTTCACAAGGATGTACAAAAGAAGATACACGAAGGACATCTCAGGATTGAGACGTGTAAACGGAGAGCTGGTGGCTCTGTTTACTGGCCAGGTATTGAGGAATTGAACAAACGGATGTGATATAAAATAGGATAATTAGTTAGAATAATACAGAGGATAGAGCCGGTCTGGTGGTAGTGAGTTAGCAGGCAAAGAACAAAGGGATTGAGCGAAGCATGGCCAGAAAGGGGGGAGGGGAGCCTCGTGCAGAGGGTGGTGAAAGGGATGCTGGGCAACAAGAGGCCCAGGGTTGAGGAATGCGAAGTCAGCCAATCAGGATATATGGCCAGGTCAGGAGGTGTATAGGATGACCTATGGGAATCTTGTATGTGAAACTTGATGCCATTTGAATGATATGTGCAGAGATCTCTTTGTCTTCGACCTCCCTCGGCTCTGGGAGCTTCAGGAGACTGTAGGTGTCCTGAGTCTCTATAGAGCGGGTCAGCCTTCCAAGTTGTTTAAAAATAAATAATACCATACCTACAAATCCCTCTCGAGTTTTATTGAGGCCAGACTGATGGGTAAAGAACTTAATTTGTCAGTATAAACAAGGATATTGCCAGGCTGGCCAGTTGTTGTGACACATGCCAGATGCATCATTTCAAGCAAACAGGAGAACCGATGCGAATATCGGATTTACCCATGGCACAATACAGGAAGTAGCCCTTTCACCTACAAGGGAAGATTATTTAATGGTTATAGACTAGATTTCAAACTATCCCAAAATGGCTCTACTGTCAAGCATATCAGCAAGCAGTGTAACACCGCATACCCAATCAATTTTTGTGAGACACAGAATTCCTCAAGTCGTCGTCAGTGACAACGGTCCTTGTTTCACAAAAGTGTGGCAACACTTGGCAGTCAGGTGTGACTTCAATCACGTCACGTCGAGTCCGCTGTACCCTCGAGCCAATGAAGAAGCTGCAAAAAGGTCTAGATGCTGTTCAGCAACGGTTGGAGAAAGCAATGGACAGCCAATCCGATCCATAGCTCGCACTGTTGAGTCACAGGGCGTCACCGCTGTCACATGGTAGATCGCCAGCAGAGTTACTCGTGAATAGACGGTTGCGTACCACACTTCCATACTTGGCAAAGGAGGAGGAGAGCGCAGTGACACTGCAGCAAATGCAAAACATTGCAGCAAACCAAAAGCAGTGCTGTGATAGGGTGTCGAGAGCTTTACCACCTCTGAGTAGTGACGACATTGAGAGATGATGATGATTCAGGCAATTGGTGAAGAAATGGAACAAGTAGCACCTCGTTCCTACATCGTACAGACAGGGGGCGGGTTGGTTTGAAGAAGAAATCGTCCCGCACTCTTGAAAACCAGAGAAGACTTTCACGATAACGTGATGGGTGACGAATCTATGTCGGAATCAACATCAGCTGCAGTGTCAGATCGTTCAGCAGTTCCTGAGCAGGAGAATGCCACGGAGAACATTGAATCTACAAGTTCCGAGCAGCAAGGTCAAACTTTGGGAAGGTCAACCAGAGTCTGAGAAAACCTGATCGACTCAATTTGTAGATTTGGACTATTTAACAGACTATGCTTGCTGTTCTTGTGTGTACATACATATATATATATTATATATATATATATATTTGTTAAACCAGTTTTAAAAATGTTAAAGAAAAGATTTATACTGTTAGACTCACGGGCTAATGGTATCACATGTAAAATCTACTGATAATGTATTGGTTTATTCCTTCAATGGAAAGGGGATGTTGTGACACCATGGTTGTGTTGTAATTCACCGGCTGACCACTAGGAGTCTCATTAGTATAA
>NC_052174.1:1289398-1317591 GCF_902713615.1 Scyliorhinus canicula
CACACACGCAGACAGACACACACGCAGACAGACACACACGCAGACAGACACACACGCAGACAGACACACACGCAGACAGACACACACGCAGACAGACACACACGCAGACAGACACACACGCAGACAGACACACAAACACACACAGGGTGAAGGGGTGGTAGGAAAGGTTGAAAAATGATAGGGATTAAGAGGAATGAGAGATTTGAGGATCCTGACTGCTGAGATGCTGGTTTTTGCCGTCCAGCATTACAAAGACGCCAAGTGTCGAACTCCTCGCTTGGTTTGCCTTCCCGAAAGGTTGCCTTCAATCAGAACATGGAAGCGGTAGAATTCCCCCCAGAGAGTCACTTGCAGTTGTAGGACCTCTGCCAGTCTAACACTCAGCCCCACTGGAGCCAACATTACAATTATTCACCGGAGGTTTTGAACAACCCCATCTTCCGCTCCGAAGGCGGAGGTCACAGGTCGAAGTCCTTTTCAGTTCCCCAGCCTTTCACCCAGGAGCGGAACATTCACAGGCCGACTGGAGGGGACTTGTCAGGTTATAGCAAGTGTTTTACATCACCAGCCCTCCCGGACTGAGATCAGACATTCTCACAGGGCCTGACTGCAGGCCTTTAACCAGGAGCCCCTTTAACCAGGAGCCCCTTTAACCGGGAGCCCCTTTAACCGAGAGACCCTTTAACCGGGAACCCCTTTAACCGGGAGCCCCGTTAACCGGGAGCCCCTTTAACCGGGAACCCCATTAACCGAGAGACCCTTTAACCGGGAGCCCCTTTAACCGGGAGCCCCGTTAACCGGGAGCCCCTTTAACCAGGAACCCCTTTAACCGAGAGACCCTTTAACCGGGAGCCCCTTTAACCGGGAGCCCCTTTAACCGGGAGCCCCTTTAACCGGGAGCCCCTTTAACCGGGAGCCCCTTTAACCGGGAGCCCCTTTAACCGGGAGCCCCTTTAACCGGGAGCCCCTTTAACCGGGAGCCCCATTAACCGGGAACCCCTTTAACCGGGAACCCCTTTAACCGGGAACCCCTTTAACCGGGAACCCCTTTAACCGGGAACCCCTTTAACCGGGAGCCCCTTTAACCGGGAGCCCCTTTAACCGGGAGCCCCTTTAACCGGGAGCCCCTTTAACCGGGAGCCCCATTAACCGGGAGCCCCTTTAACCGGGAACCCCTTTAACCGGGAACCCCTTTAACCGGGAACCCCTTTAACCGGGAGCCCCTTTAACCGGGAGCCCCTTTAACCGGGAGACCCATTAACCGGGAGCCCCTTTAACCGGGAACCCCGTTAACCGGGAGCCCCTTTAACCGGGAGCCCCGTTAACCGGGAGCCCCGTTAACCGGGAGCCCCGTTAACCGGGAGCCCCTTTAACCGGGAGCCCCTTTAACCGGGAACCCCTTTAACCGGGAACCCCTTTAACCGGGAACCCCTTTAACCGAGAGACCCTTTAACCGAGAGACCCTTTAACCGGGAGCCCCTTTAACCGGGAGCCCCTTTAACCGGGAGCCCCTTTAACCGGGAGCCCCGTTAACCGGGAGCCCCGTTAACCGGGAGCCCCTTTAACCGGGAGCCCCTTTAACCAGGAGCCCCTTTAACCGGGAGCCCCTTTAACCGGGAACCCCTTTAACCGGGAGCCCCTTTAACCGGGAGCCCCATAACCGGGAACCCCTTTAACCGGGAGCCCCTTTAACCGGGAGCCCCTTTAACCGGGAGCCCCTTTAACCGGGAGCCCCTTTAACCGGGAGCCCCTTTAACCGGGAGCCCCTTTAACCGGGAGCCCCTTTAACCGGGAGCCCTTTAACCGGGAGCCCCTTTAACCGGGAGCCCCTTTAACCGGGAGCCCCTTTAACCGGGAGCCCCTTTAACCGGGAGCCCCTTTAACCGGGAGCCCCTTTAACCGGGAGCCCCTTTAACCGGGAGCCCCTTTAACCGGGAGCCCCTTTAACCGGGAGCCCCATAACCGGGAACCCCTTTAACCGGGAACCCCTTTAACCGGGAGCCCCTTTAACCGGGAGCCCCTTTAACCGGGAGCCCCTTTAACCGGGAGCCCCTTTAACCGGGAACCCTTTAACCGGGAACCCTTTAACCGGGAACCCTTTAACCGAGAGACCCTTTAACCAGGAGCCCCTTTAACCGAGAGACCCTTTAACCGGGAGCCCCTTTAACCGGGAGCCCCTTTAACCAGGAGCCCCTTTAACCGAGAGACCCTTTAACCAGGAACCCCTTTAACCGAGAGACCCTTTAACCGGGAACCCCGTTAACCGGGAGCCCCTTTGACCGGGAGCCCCTTTAACCGGGAGCCCCTTTAACCGAGAGACCCTTTAACCGGGAGCCCCTTTAACCGGGAGCCCCGTTAACCGGGAGCCCCTTTAACCGGGAGCCCCTTTAACCGGGAGCCCCTTTAACCAGGAGCGATTTCCACAGGCCTGGCGGGAACCAGATTAAGAGCTTGCCCGTATTCGCCAGAACATTCTGACCAATCACCAGTGAAAATACAAAAAAGGTCCAGAATTCCAGAAGAGGCGATTGGCTGGTCGCCGACTCCATCAAAACAACATGGCAGGCAATGCCGCAGAGCATTCTGAATCCAAGGGATCTGCCGAATCAGTCTCAGTCCACATAGCAGCTTGCAGCGGGGACTGGGGGGGGGGGTTCAGCTCAAAACCAAAAGGCTGGAATGTGATGCAGGACAGGCATGAGAAACAGAAAACGCACCAACTAGACAAGGATTTAACAGGTTTCTTACACCAGCACCGCACCCCCGGCTCCGCCGCCCAGCAGGTCCCCACGCCCAGCCCGTCCCCACCCCCGGCTCCGCCGCCCAGCCCATCCCCACGCCCAGCTCCGCCGCCCAGCCCGTCCCCACGCCCGGCTCCGCCGCCCAGCCCGTCCCCACGCCCGGCTCCGCCGCCCAGCCCATCCCCACGCCCAGCTGCGCCGCCCAGCCCGTCCCCACGCCCGGCTCCGCCGCCCAGCAGGTCCCCACGCCCAGCTCCGCCGCCCAGCAGGTCCCCACGCCCAGCTCCGCCGCCCAGCAGGTCCCCACGCCCAGCTCCGCCGCCCAGCAGGTCCCCACGCCCAGCTCCGCCGCCCAGCAGTTCCCCACGCCCAGCTCCGCCGCCCAGCAGGTCCCCACGCCCAGCCCCGCCACCCTTGTTACCTGAAAGAGCAGTTGCCGGGGCAGTGGATGGGCAGATGCCACCACACCTTGGTTGTAGCTAGCCACCCGGCTGGCAGTGTGGCCGTTGCTGGACAACAGGATATTCCTGCCATGGTTCTCCATGAACTCTACGGTGGCCCTGAAGACTGCCCCTTCGTTCTCACACTGAAAGAAAAGCAGCATTTGGTTAACAAAGGGCACAAAGCTCTTCAGGCTCAACTATACCCACATCCGAGACCCTCTCCCACAACCTCAGGGTTGTGAAGAAGGCCTATGGTGTGTTGGCCTTTATTGGTAGAGGGATTGAGTTCCGGAGCCATGAGGTCATGATGCAGCTGTACCAAACTCTGGTACGGCCGCATTTGGAGTATTGCGTACAGTTCTGGTCGCCTCATTATAGGAAGGACGTGGAAGCTTTGGAACGGGTGCAGAGGAGATTTACCAGGATGTTGCCTGGTATGGAGGGAAAATCTTATGAGGAAAGGCTGATGGACTTGAGGTTGTTTTCGTTAGAGAGAAGAAGGTTAAGAGGTGACTTAATAGAGGCATACAAAATGATCAGAGGGTTAGATAGGGTGGACAGCGAGAGCCTTCTCCCGCGGATGGAGGTGGCTAGCACGAGGGGACATAGCCTTAAATTGAGGGGTAATAGATATAGGACAGAGGTCAGAGGTGGGTTTTTTACGCAAAGAGTGGTGAGGCCGTGGAATGCCCTACCTGCAACAGTAGTGAACTCGCCAACATTGAGGGCATTTAAAAATTTATTGGATAAGCATATGGATGATAAGGGCATAGTGTAGGTTAGATGGCCTTTAGTTTTTTTTTTCCATGTCGGTGCAACATCGTGGGCCGAAGGGCCTGTACTGCGCTGTATCGTTCTATGTTCTATGTAACCCAGAAAATCAGCTCCGCCTCAGTCATATTGACTCTATTTCAATTGTTACGTGCCAACTTCAGCTAGAGGTGGAGATGTCCCAATCAAACACTCCCAGGACAGGTACAGCACGGGGTTAGATACAGAGTAAAGCTCCCTCTACACTGTCCCCATCAAACACTCCCAGGACAGGTACAGCACGGGGTTAGATACAGAGTAAAGCTCCCTCTACACTGTCCCCATCAAACACTCCCAGGACAGGTACAGCACGGGGGTAGATACAGAGTAAAGCCCCCTCTATACTGTCCCCATCAAACACTCCCAGGACAGGTACAGCACGGGGGTAGATACAGAGTAAAGCCCCCTCTATACTGTCCCCATCAAACACTCCCAGGACAGGTACAGCACGGGGTTAGATACAGAGTAAATCTCCCTCTACACTGTCCCCATCAAACACTCCCAGGACAGGTACAGCACGGGGTTAGATACAGAGTATAGCTCCCTCTACACTGTCCCCATCAAACACTCCCAGGACAGGTACAGCACGGGGTTAGATACAGAGTAAAGCTCCCTCTACACTGTCCCCATCAAACACTCCCAGGACAGGTACAGCACGGGGTTAGATACAGAGTAAAGCTCCCTCTACACTGTCCCTATCAAACACTCCCAGGACAGGTACAGCACGGGGTTAGATACAGAGTATAGCTCCCTCTACACTGTCCCCATCAAACACTCCCAGGACAGGTACAGCACGGGGTTAGATACAGAGTATAGCTCCCTCTACACTGTCCCCATCAAACACTCCCAGGACAGGTGCAGAACGGGGTGAGATAGAGTAAAGCTCCCTCTACACTGTACCTCCCAGGACAGGTACAGCACGGGGTTAGATACAGAGGTAAATGTGTTGGGGATAAATGTTTACTGTGGGTCGTCCTGTCCAGAATGAGGTCCAAGACAGAAGAAACTTCAAACTCAATGGGATCTGGCACGTATTGAAACTCCTCCAAAATATCTGCCAACTTCTAAATGAGGCAAAGATCCGCCTTCCTATCGCACCATGGCACACTTGGTGGAGTTTTTCAGTGCAGTGACAGTAATAAATAAGGCTGACGTTTTGTACACAACACTATCTGACAAACCGCAGCAAGATGAACCAGTAGTTAACCAGCTCCTGGAGCCTGGAAACCCCAGGAAAATTGGGATTCGGCCAGTCAGGTCCTCGAGTTGGTCAACACCACACTCCCGCTCTCTCCCCATTCACCATGGCTCCTTCAGAGTCTTAGAAACCTATTTCCTTTTCAACATATTCAGTGAGGAAAAAGAGAGAGAGAGGAAAAGGAAAGAGAAAGGCAGAGACAGATCAGGGAGAAAGATAAAGAGAGAGAGTTTGAAATTCAGAAAATGGCCATTAAACATGACAGTCAGTTAAAATTGGCAGATGTAAAGGGAAATGTACAGTTGGTTGATAGTGATGGGGGATAGTGAGAAAGAGCGTCAAAGTCGAATGCTTGGTGGCGATCTATTTAAATATGTCGAAGCATTGCCAAGGTTTGATGGGAAGGAGGGGCTCCTGGTTAAAGGGGCTCCCGGTTAAAGGGGCTCCCGGTTAAAGGGGCTCCCGGTTAAAGGGGCCCCCGGTTATGGGGCTCCCGGTTAAAGGGGCTCCCGGTTAAAGGGGTTCCCGGTTAAAGGGGTTCCCGGTTAAAGGGGCTCCCGGTTAAAGGGGCTCCCGGTTAAAGGGGCTCCCGGTTAAAGGGGCTCCCGGTTAATGGGGCTCCCGGTTAAAGGGGCTCCCGGTTAAAGGGGCTCCCGGTTATGGGGCTCCCGGTTAAAGGGGCTCCCGGTTAAAGGGGCTCCCGGTTAAAGGGGCTCCCGGTTAAAGGGGCTCCCGGTTAAAGGGGCTCCCGATTAAAGGGGCTCCCAATTAAAGGGGCTCCCGGTTAAAGGGGTTCTTGGTTAACGGGGCTCCCGGTTTTTTATTTCATTTGAGAAGGTAGCTAAACAAATGAATTGGCTACGGGACATGTTGATATTACTGATTCAAACAAAGCTGCTAGGTAGGGCTAGTGAAGTGTTTGCATCACTATTAGAGGAGGTATCTGAGTCATATGAGGAGGTGAAAAATCCATCTTAGGTGCTTATGAACTGGCGCCTGAGGCCCACAGACAAAGGTTTAGAAATTTAAGGAAAGAACCTGGTCAAACATACATAGAGTTTGAAAGGATCAAATAGAGTAATTTTGATAAGTGGATAAGGGCTTTGAAAATAGACCAAACGTATGAAGCTCTCAGAGAAATTATACTTTTGGAGGAGTTTAAAAGTTCAATTCCTGATGTAGTGAGAACTCATGTGGAAGAGCAGAGGGTTAAAACTGTGAGATTAGCAGCAGAAATGGCAGGTGATTATGAATGAGTTCATAAATCAAAGATGGGTTTCCGACATCAGTTTCAGCCGGTGAGGGATAGAAACTGGGGACATGAGAAATACTCAAGTGGGAAAGGTAAAGGTGATCTGATGGGAGATAATAAGGAGAGTGTACCTCAGATTAAAAAGGAAATCCAGGAGGGGGGAAAAGAAAAGTTTCAAATGTTTTCATTGTAATAAACTAGGCCATGTAAGGTCACAGTGTTGGTGGTTGAAGAAAAGCACTGGGAAGGCTGATGTGGTAAAACAGGATAAGACAGTGCGGTTTGTTAAAGTGGTAAAGGAAAGCCCAAGTGAAGCGAAAGAGGTGCAAAAGATTGTACAGCCTGATCAAGAGGTGATTGATAAGAAGGTGCCAGATCTCTTTAAATAGTTTACTTGTGTGGGTAAAGTTTACTCGTGTATCAGGAGGAGCAGGGAAAGTAGTCACAATTTTAAGAGATACGGGAACTAGTCAATCCTTAATGGTAAGAGGTGAGGAGTTATGTAGTTTGGGAAGAATGTTGCCAGAAAAGGTGGTAATATGTGGAATTCAGGGTGAGAACAGTAGTGTTCCATTATATAAGGTAAGGTTGGAAAGTCCAGTGAAGAGTTCGTAGGAGTAATAGAGAAACTATCTTGTCCAGGAATACAGTTTATCTTGGGCAATGATATAGCTGGATCGCAGGTGGGAGTGATGCCTACCGTGTTGATAAGCCAGTGGAAAATCAAGAAGTGTTGACGGACGAATATCCTGGGATTTTTCCGGATTGTGTAGTAACCCGGTCGCAAAGTCACATGTTAAGACAAGAGGCTAAATCAAAGAGTGAAGATGAAGTTGAAGTGCCATTATCAGAAACTATTTTTGATCAGATGGTTGAAAAAGAACAAGAACAGGTGGAGGATGAGGCGGCTATTTTTAATTCAGGAAAACTGGCGGAGTTACAACAGAAAGATGGAGAAATAAAACGGATATATCAGAAAGCATACACGGAAGAGGAATCTGAGTGTATACCAGAGTGTTATTTCCATAAAAGTGATGTCTTGATGAGAAAATGGAGACCTGTACATATGCAGGTGGATGAAAAGTGGGCAGAAGTTCATCAAGTAGTATTGCCGGTAGGGTATAGAAAGGAGGTGTTGCGAGTTGCACATGAGGTACCAGTGGGAGGTCATTTGGGAATAAGGAAAACTCATGCTAAAATCCAGAAACATGTGTATTGGCCTGGACTACATAAAGATGTAGTTAAATTTTGTCAATCCTGTCACACATGTCAAGTGATAGGGAAAGCTCAAGCATTTGAGGAACCTTTTACAAGGGTCCTAATTGATTGCGTAGGACCGCTTCCTAAAACAAAAAGGGGGAATCAATACCTTTTGACGATAATGGATGGGTCTACTAGGTTTCCAGAGGCCATTCCAGTACGTAATATTACAGCTAAAAAGATTGTGGAGGAGTTACTTCAATTCTTTACTAGATATGGACTACCCACAGAAATACAATCGGATCAAGGATCAAATTTTACCTCGAGGTTATTCAAAGAAGTTATGGATAGCTTCGGAATAAAACAATTTAAATCAACTGCGTATCATCCAGAATCGCAGGGAGCGTTAGAAAGGTGGCATCAGACATGAAAGACAATGTTGAGGGCTTATCAAGATTATCCAGAGGATTGGGATAAAGGAATTCCATTCGTACTGTTTGCAATTAGGGATGCACCTAATGAGTCAACCAAATTCAGTTCTTTTGAACTAATTTTTGATCATGAGGTAAGAGGACCACTTAAATTGATGAAGGAAAAATTGGTGAGTGAGAAATCAGAACTTGCATTATTGGATTAAGTGTCAAATTTTAGGGAACAAATAAATAGAGCAGGAGAATTGGCTGGACAACATTTAAAAGTTGCACAAAATGTGATGAAACGGGTAGTGGACAAGAAATCCAAAATTCGTAGTTTTGCCAGTGGGGATAAAGTTTTAGTGTTGTTACCAGTGGCAGGGGAACCTTTAAAAGCTAGGTTTTGTGGACTGTATCCGATTGAAAGGAAATTAAGTGAGGTGAATTATGTGGTACAAACACCAGATAGGAGGAAGACTCACCAAGTGTCATGTGAATATGCTTAAAAGGTGCATTGAAAGGGAAGGAGAAAAAGGAGGTTTTAATGATTCTAACTCAAAGTGACGAACCAAATCCAGATGACTGTGAATTTGACATCCCTCAAATTAAATTGGAAAAGGAGGATATTCTTAAAAATTGGAATAAATTGTTGAGTTACCTTCCAGAGGAAAAACGGACAGACCTGAAAGAGTTATTGATATCACATGGGCAAGTTTGTGGAGATATATTGGGAAGTACTAAAATGGATATGTTACAACATCGTGGCACATCGTGGGCTGAACGGCCTGTTCTGTGCTGTATTTTTCCATGTTCTATAATATACGTGATGTAGATGTGGGAAATGGTGTTCCAATCAAACAACATTTATATAGACTTAACCCTTTAAAAGTGGCACAGGTTAACAAGAGATTGAGAGTATGCTTAAAAATTGCATAATTGAAGTAGGTTTCAGCCAATGGAGCTCACCCACAGTGATGGTACCTAAACCAGACGGTACCCAATGGTTGTATGTGGACTATAGAAAGGTTAATGTAGTTCAAGAACGAGCTGTTATCCTATCCCACATTTGGAGGATTGCATTGAGAAAATGGGACAATCAGCTTTTATTTCCAAACTGGATTTACTTAAAGGTTACTGGCAGGTACCTTTATCCGAAAGGGCAGAGGAGATCTCAGCTTTTGTGAAACCAGATGGTATATACCAATTCAAAGTTATGCCATTTGGCATGAAAAACACCCCAGCCACATTTCAACGGTTAACTAACAAAGTTGTTTCAGGATTACCCAATTGTGCGATATACATCGACGATCTGGTCATTTTCAGCCAGACATGGAAAGAATATTTGAAACATCTGATTGGAGGTATTCGATCGACTTCAGGAGGTGGGTTCGGTGATAAACCTAGCCATAAGAGAATTTGGAAAAGCCCAAGTCACTTTCCTTGGCCATACAGTCAGACAGGGTCGAATGGTCCCAAGGGATGTGAAACCAACAGTTATTGAGGAGTTTCCAATACCCTCGAAACAAAGGGAAATAATGCGAGTTCTTGGCATGAATGGATTTGATCGAACATTTGTACAAAGTTTTGTAGCGTGGTTGCTCCACTGATGGACTTGCTAAAGAAGCATCAAATATTTCAGTGGACAACGGACTTTCAACAGGTATTTGACGGCCTGAAAGCTGTGATAACCAATGCTCCTGTGTTGTAGAATTACAAGGGATTCTGTGATCAGATTGAACTAAAGACTTTAATGAGAAATGCCGAGGCGTAGAGAAATGGACGGATTGTGCAGAGACCTTCATGTTCAAAGAGACTGTCAATCGAGAGGGATTCTAGTTGGAGGGCGAAGAACAAAAATGGTCTATATTGTTGTACCAGTTTGCGTGTTGTTTTTTTTTAACAAAAAAGTATATTTACTGTGTGCATTTCTTAAAGGATAGTGAAAAGGTGAAAACTGAAACCATCTTGAAGTTGATGGTTTATTTTTTTTTCTTGTGGGGAGGTGTCATGTGAGAGTACCTTTAAGAAATAGGTGTTTATTACTGCAGTGATGTCAGAGAGTGGGTGGAGCTGGGCTGTCTGCCAGCTTTTTATTTTCGTTTTAGGCTGTTTGCTGCAGGGTGTGTTTTAGTTTAGTTTTCAGAGCTGGGTAGCTGCAGTCACAGCCAGAAGGTGTATTAGTCTCTCCCTGTAACCTAAACCGATCCTCTGGTCATTTAAAACTAATAACTGCTCTCAGTAGTGACTTTAACCTGATGTGCTTCTGTTAAAAGTTCTTTTTTAAGTCTTATGGATGTTAAAAGGAAAGCTTAAAGGGTTACTTAGTGTTGTAGTCTTTGGGGGGTTGTATTTGAATTAATGGTTGCTAAAATGGTCACTTCATGTTTGAAAAAGGTTAATTTGAGTTCATAGAATAAACATTGTTTTGCTTTAAAAAATACTTTTCCATTTCTGCTGTACACCTGTAGAGTGGGCCGTGTGCTCCCCAAACCACAATCCAGTAAAAGTTGTGGGTCAGGTGAACTCCATGATACACTTTGGGGTTCTCTAAACCCTGGCCCATAACAATAAGGACCACGCCCGCACACAATGTAGTCTCACCAACGCCCTGAACAGCTGCACTAAGACTTCCTGCCTCCAGTGCTCAAGCCCCCCTTGCAATCAAGGCCCAACGTACCATTTGCCTCACTAACTGCTTGCTGTACCTGCATGCTTGCTTTCAGTGACTGGTGTACCCAGGTCCCTCTGCACGTCAACATTTCCCAGTCTATCACCTCTTCCCATTTTGCCTGTCCTTCCTAAATATCGAATCCCCCTCGGATATTCAGTTCCCAGCCTTGGTAACCCTGCCGCCGTGTCTCTGTAATTACAATATCGTACCCGTGTTTATCAATTTGCATTGTGAATGTTGCATGCATTCAGACACAGCGCCATCAGACTTGTCTCTTTAACATTGTTGCGCATGTTTTTTTTTAAAAACCTTGGGCATAATTGCCGCTAACCGTCGCTTCCCCTGCTTTCCCCCTTTACCTATTACTTTTCTGTCTTCTATTTCCATCTTTCTTTTCCTCTCTCGACTCCCTGCTCACGTTGCCGCCCCCTCCAGTTTAAACCCTCCTCAACAGCACGACCAACTGCGAGGATATTGCTCCCGCTGGGTGTAACCGGTCCAGTCTGTACAGGTCCCAACTTCCCCAGAGTCGGTCCCGATGCCCCATGAATCTAAACCCCCCCCCCCCCCCCCCCCCCCCCCCCACACCACCTCTCCAGCCACACACTCATCTGGGCTATTCTCCTATTCCTGATCCCGCTGGCACGCGACGCTGGGAGTCATCCCGAGATTCCCACCTTGGGACATAGAACATAGAACGATACAGCGCAGTACAGGCCCTTCGGCCCTCGATGTTGCACCGACATGGAAAAAAACTAAAGGCCATCTAACCTACACTATGCCCTTATCATCCATATGCTTATCCAATAAACTTTTAAATGCCCTCAATGTTGGCGAGTTCACTACTGTTGCAGGTAGGGCATTCCACGGCCTCACCACTCTTTGCGTAAAAAACCTACCTCTGACCTCTGTCCTATATCTATTACCCCTCAATTTAAGGCTATGTCCCCTCATGCTAGCCACCTCCATCTGCCGGAGAAGGCTCTCACTGTTCACCCTATCTAACCCTCTGATCATTTTGTATGCCTCTATTAAGTCACCTCTTAACCTTCTTCTCTCTAACGAAAACAACCTCAAGTCCATCAGCCTTTCCTCATAAGATTTTCCCTCCATACCAGGCAACATCCTGGAAAATCTCCTCTGCACCCGTTCCAAAGCTTCCACGTCCTTCCTATAATGAGGCGACCAGAACTGTACGCAATACTCCAAATGTGGCCGTACTAGAGTTTTGTACAACTGCAACATGACCTCATGGCTCCGGAACTCAATCCCTCTACCAATAAAGGCCATCACACCATAGGCCTTCTTCACAACCCTATCAACCTGGGTGGCAACTTTCAGGGATCTATGTACATGGACACCGAGATCCCTCTGCTCATCCACTCTACCAAGAATTTTACCATTAGCCAAATATTCCGCATTCCTGTTATTCTTTCCAAAGTGAATCAACTCACACTTCTCCACATTAAACTCCATTTGCCACCTCTCAGCCCAGCTCTGCAGCTTATCTATGTCCCTCTGTAACCTGCAACATCCTTCCGCACTGTCTACAACTCCACCGACTTTAGTGTCGTCTGCAAATTTACTCACCCATCCTTCTGCGCCCTCCTCTAGGTCATTTATAAAAATGACAAACAGCAACGGCCCCAGAACAGATCCTTGTGGTACGCCACTCGTAACTGAACTCCATTCTGAACATTTCCCATCAACCACCACTCTCTGTCTTCTTTCAACTAGCCAATTTCTGATCCACATCTCTAAATCACCCTCAATCCCCAGCCTCCGTATTTTCTGCAATAGCCGACCGTGGGGAACCTTATCAAACGCTTTACTGAAATCCATATACACTACATCAACTGCTCTACCCTCGTCTACCTGTTCAGTCACCTTCTCAAAGAACTCGATAAGGTTTGTGAGGCATGACCTACCCTTCACAAAACCATGCTGACTATTCCTAATCATATTATTCCTATCTAGATGATTATAAATCGTATCTTTTATAATCCTCTCCAAGACTTTACCCACCACAGATGTTAGGCTCACCGGCCTATAGTTACCGGGGTTATCTCTACTCCCCTTCTTGAACAAAGGGACCTCATTTGCTATCCTCCAGTCCTCTGGCACTATTCCTGTAGCCAATGATGACCTAAAAATCAAAGCCAAAGGCTCAGCAATCTCTTCCCTGGCTTCCCAGAGAATCCTAGGATAAATCCCATCAGGCCCCGGGGACTTATCTATTTTCACCTTGTCCAGAATTGCCAACACTCCTTCCCTACCCACCTCAATGCCATCTATTCTAATAGCCTGGGTCTCAGCATTCTCCTCCACAACATTATCTTTTTCCTGAGTGAATACTGACGAAAAGTATTCATTTAGTATCTCGCTTATCTCCTCAGCCTCCACCCACAACTTCCCACCACTGTCCTTGACTGGCCCTACCCTTACCCTAGTCATTCTTTTATTCCTGACATACCTATAGAAAGCTTTTGGGTTTTCCTTGATCCTACCTGCCAAAGACTTCTCATGTCCCCTCCTTGCTCGTCTTAGCTCTCTCTTTAGATCCTTCCTCGCTTCCCTGTAACTATCAAGCGCCCCAACTGAAACTTCACGCCTCATCTTCACATAGGCCTCCTTTTTCCTCTTAACAAGAGATTCCACTTCTTTGGTAAACCACGGTTCCCTCGCTCTACCCCTTCCTCCCTGCCTGACTGGTACGTACTGATCAAGAACACGCAATAGCTGTTCCTTGAACAAGCTCCACATATCCAGTGTGCCCAACCCTTGCAGCCTACTTCTCCAACCTACACATCCTAAGTCATGTCTAATGGCATCATAATTGCCCTTCCCCCAGCTATAACTCTTGCCCTGCGGGGTATACTTATCCCTGGAACGTCCTGCTTTTTAATTTATTTCCTGCGCTCCGCGTTCGGGACCTCAGCCCTCCTTACCGACGCGGTTGGTACCGATATGGACCGCAATCTCTGGCTGTTCACCCTCCCCCCCCCTTTCACAATGTCCTGCAGCCGTTGTGACATCCCTGACCCTGGCACCAGGGGGGGCAATGCACCATTCTGGGTCGAGGGTCAGCCTTCGGACTGATGCCAAGGAATGAAACAAAAACATGTTTCCAGCTCAGATTCTTTTCCAAAGGAAAAGAGACGAGAAGAGAATAAGATAGATACGCTGACGGTTGATTTGAGGAGATGGTTTGATTTACCGACTGCACGTTCTGGCATTCTCAGGTCCCTCCAAGATAGGGAAAGTTACATTAATCACTGAATCAGAGTTGGCACAGAGAAGGGTCCCTTCGGCCCATCTGTACCGTGCATGAAAGCCCCCTGACCTGCCGGCCTAATCCCATTGGCCAGCACTTGGCCCCATAGCCTCAAACGTTCAGACGTTGCCAAGTGCTCATCCAGGTACTTTGTAAAGGATGTGAGGCAGCCGGCCTCTACCCCCCTCCCAGGCCGTGCGTTCCAGACCCTCCCCCGCCTCTAGCCCCCCCCCCAGGCCGTGCGTTCCAGACCCTCCCCCGCCTCTACCCCCCCCTCCCAGGCCGTGCGTTCCAGACCCTCCCCCGCCTCTACCCCCCCCCCAGGCCGTGCGTTCCAGACCCTCGCCCCCCCCCCCTCTACCCCCCTCCCAGGCCGTGCGTTCCAGACCCTCCCCCGCCTCTACCCCCCCTCCCCCAGGCCGTGCGTTCCAGACCCTCCCCCGCCTCTACCCCCCTCCCAGGCCGTGCGTTCCAGACCCTCCCCCGCCTCTACCCCCCCCCCAGGCCGTGCGTTCCAGACCCTCACCCCCCCCCCCCCCCTCTACCCCCCTCCCAGGCCGTGCGTTCCAGACCCTCCCCCTCCTCTACCCCCCTCCCAGGCCGTGCGTTCCAGACCCTCACCCCCCCCACCCCCCCCTCCCAGGCCGTGCGTTCCAGACCCTCCCCCGCCTCTACCCCCCCCTCCTAGGCCGTGCGTTCCAGACCCTCCCCCCCCCTCTACCCCCCTCCCAGGCCGTGCGTTCCAGACCCTCCCCTGCCTCTACCCCCCTCCCAGGCCGTGCGTTCCAGACCCTCACCCCCCCCCCCCCCCGCCTCTACCCCCCTCCCAGGCCGTGCGTTCCAGACCCTCACCCCCCCCTCTGGGGAAAAAGGCTTTTCCTCAAATCCCCCCTAATCCTCCCGCCCCTCACCTTGACTTGTGACCCCCTCGTGATTGACCCTTCAACTCAGGGGAACAGCTGCTCCCTACCCACCCTGTCCGTGCCCCTCATAACCTTCTCCACCTCGATCAGGTCGCCCCCTCAGTCTCTGCTCCAGAGAAAACAACCCAAGCCCATCCAACCTCTCTCCATAACTGAAACGTTCCATCCCAGGCAGCATCCTGGTGAATCCCCTCTGCACCCCCTCCAGCGCAATCACATCCTTCCTATAATGTGGCGGCCAGAACTGCACCCAGTGCTCCAGCTGTGGCCTCACCAAAGTTCTGTACAACTCCCAACGTGGCCTCCCTGCTTTTGTAATCTGTGCCTGGATTGATAAAGGCCAGTGTCCCACATGCCTTTTTCACCCCCACCCTATTAACCTGCCCTTTTTTGCGTTGAAAGAATTGAGTTGTCAATCACGGCAATCGCCCAATGGATGTCAAATCCATAGCAGTGTCAAATTCCCGTACCAGCCTCCCCGAACAGGCACCGGAATGTGGCGACTAGGGGCTTTTCACAGTAACTTCATTGAAGCCTACTCGTGACAATCAGCCATTTTCATTTTCATTTCATTTCAAACAGAAACGTGCAAGTTGGCCCGATCCCCGTTACTGCTCAATTAGACGATTATTGCCGAGGGAGGAGGGGGCCGGCCCCATAGATTTCAGTGTTCCTGGGCTCCCGAGGGTAGAAAGTGAGCCAGATTCCCTGATCCCGATTGTTATCCGGAGAACTTCCCGTCAGAGAGGCGTTGCATGGCTGTCAGGCCTGGGCAGGACGGAGCCACGAGGTGACGCTCTCCCTGGGCCAATACCCCGCCAACTGTCCCGGAAGGCGAGCGGGGGGGGGGGGGGGGCTGCGCAGACTGCCCCAGTGAGGGTCAGCAGAAGGGAGGGTTGGGGGGGGGGGGGGATAAAGGAAAAGGGAACGCGGCCTTTCCTTACAGGGCTCAGCTCCTCCTCCTCCTCACTGCAGTTGTCCGATGACATGGAGGGCAGTTTGGTGCACTCCGGCTCCTCCAACGCGCTGGAACTGACGATGGACACCGACACCACCTTACCATACAGGTCGACAACCGCAAAAACGTTCTGGAGACACGGGAATAGAGAGAGAGAGAAAATAAATAACGCAGCAAAAGTAACATTCAAAGCCGAGGTCCGACGGAGACAGATCCCTTATTTCACCTTGTTCTACCAACATTTTCTCCTCTTGCTTCCTCCCTCGTGTGCTCATCTCAGTTTTCCTTTCAGTACCCACCTTGGAAAGAGCACTCGACCCTATCCCCGTAACCCCACCTTACCATTTTTTTTTTGGACACCGAGGGCAATGTAGTGCGGCCAATCCACCTAATCTGCACATTGGGCAGCACGGCGGCGCAGTGGTTAGCACTGTTGCTTCACAGCTGCAGGTTTGATTCCCGGGGCTTGGGTCACTGTCTGTGCGGAGTCTGCGCGTTCTCCCCGTGTCTGCGTGGGTTTCCTCCGGACGCTCCGGTTTCCTCCCACAAGTCCCGAAAGACGTGCTTGTTAGGTGAATTGGACATTCTGAATTCTCCCTCTGTGTACCCGAACAGGTGCTGGAATGTGGCGACGAGGGGATTTTCACCGTAACTTCATTGCAGTGTTAATGTGACAATAAAGATTATCTTTGGACTGTGGGAGGAAACTGGAGCACCCGGAGGAAACCCACGCAGACACGGGGAGAAGGAATACCTTCTTGTGATGCATTTCGATTCGAAAGAAAACATTAATTAGAAACCTACCAATCTGCAAATACTTCACTGAGTGAATGGTCAATCTGCGGAACCTATGGAAGATAATGGAAGCAGATATTCCATTACAAATTGGACAGATTTCTTTCACAAAATGGGTCTCAAAACTCTCCACAACACTGGGGACTGTCCTCTCCTCATGTGTGAACAATCGCGCTTCGTTATTCTAGAAAGTAGCAGTTGAGAGGCTGATCCTGATTAAGGGTTCGATGGGCGAGCCTGTGATGATGTTTCCATCTGTCGGAGAGGCAAAATGCAGATTCCGCCAGTACAGGATGGACACGGAGAGATCCAATGGGGAATTCATGGGAAACTTTACCCAGGGAGTGGGGAGAATGTGGAGGTTAACATGGCTTAACCAGTATTATGGAATGGTTTGATTATCTACAATTAGCGGATGTCACGGTAGCACAGTGGTTAGCACGGTTGCTTCACAGATCCAGGGTCCCAGGTTCGGTTCCCGGCTTGGGTCACTGTCTGTGCGGAATCTGCACATCCTCCCCGTGTCCGAGTGGGTTTCCTCCGGGTGCTCCGGTTTCCTCCCACGGTCCAAAGACGTGCATGTTAGGTGGATTGGCCGTGATAAATTGCTCCTTCGCGTCCACTTACTGGGTTATGGGGATAGGGTGGAGGTGTGGGCTTGGGGAGGGTTCTCTTTCTAAGGGCCGGTGCAGACTCGATGGGCCGAATGGCCTCCTTCTGCACTGCAAATTCGATGATAACTACGAACAGTCAATGCTCTTTTTGTCAATTCCTGCTCAGGATGTGGATCATGCTGACGGCAGCCAAGATGCCAGACTTCGAATTCCTAGACGTAGGAAAATGTAACTGGTTTGTTCAGTAAGTTTGCAGACGACACAAAGGTTGGTGGAATTGCGGATAGCGATGAGGACTGTCAGAGGATACAGCAGGATTTACATCGTTTGGAGACTTGGGCGGAGAGATGGCAGATGGAGTTTAATCCGGACAAATGTGAGGTAATGCATTTTGGAAGGTAGGGAATATACAGTGAATGGTAGAACCCTGAAGAGTATTGAAAGTCAGAGAGATCTAGGTGTACAGGTCCACAGGTCACTGAAAGGGGCAACACAGTTGGAGAAGGTAGTCAAGAAGGCATACGGCATGCTTGCCTTCATTGGCCGGGGCATTGAGCATAAAAATTGGCAAGTCATGTTGCAGATGTTTAGAACCTTAGTTAGGCCACACTTGGCGTATAGTGTTCAATTCTGGTCGCCACACTACCAGAAGGATGTGGAGGCTTTAGAGAGGGCGCAGAAGAGATTTACCAGGATGTTGCCTGGTATGGAGGGCATTAGCTACGAGGAGAGGTTGGATAAACTCGGTTTGTTCTCACTGGAACGATGGAGGTTGAGGGGCGACCTGATAGAGGTCTACAAAATTATGAGGGGCAGAGACAGAGTGGATCGTCAGAGGCTTTTCCCCAGGGTAGAGGGGTCAACTACTAGGGGGCATAGGGTTAAGATGTGAGGGGTAAGGTTTAGAGATGTACGAGGCAAGTTTTTTAGACAGAGGGTAGTGGGTGCCTGGAACTCGCTGCCGGAGGAGGGGGTGGAAGCAGGGACGATAGTGACGTTTAAGGGGCATCTTGACAAATACATGAATAGAATGGGGAATAGAGGGATACGGAGCTAGGAAGTGTAGAAGGTTTTAGGTCAGACGGGCAGCATGGTCGGCACGGGCTTGGAGGGCCGAAGGGCCTGTTCCTGTGCTGTACTGCCCTTTGTAGCAATGCTTTGGTAGGGGGCAGCTTGTTGGGCAATTTTACAGGAATACCAGGCAGTGCAAGAAACCAGGAATGGGCTGGCGCTGAACAACATTGGTCACCTTTCCTTGTGCCAATCTACAAACCCAGCCAATGACCAAAGGTACTGACCGGCTTGACCGGCAAACCTGAACACCGCGACCCAATACCGTTACTGCCGCAGCCGCTCAATATCAATGGTGCAGGAGACCAGCAAGCTTCCTCGAGTTAGCTAGAGCCGCTGAGGAATATGGGAGCAGGAGATGGCCACACACACAATCTACCCACACTGGCTTTGTAACCTCCCCGTATTCAACAGTCCAAAGACGTGCCGGTTAGGTGGATTGGCCGTGCTAAATTTCCCCTCAGTGCCCGAAGATGTGCCAGATGGGTGGGGTTGCGGGGATAGGATGAGTGAGTGAGCCTAGATAGGGTGCTCTTTCAGATGGTCGGTGCAGACTTGATGGGCTGAATGGCCTCCTTCTGCACTGTCAGTAGGGATCCCATGAAGACAGGCAGCACAGTGGTTAGCACTGCAGCCCCAAAGCTCCAGGGTCCCGGGTTCGATTCCCGGCTTGGGTCACTGTCTGTGCGGGGTCTGCGCGTTCTCCCCGTGTGTGCGTGGGTTTCCTCCGGGGGCTCCGGTTTCCTCCCACAAGTCCCGAAAGACGTGCAGGTTAGGTGGATTGGCCGTGATCAATTTTCCCTCAGTGTCCAAAGATTAGGTGGGGTCACAGAGATCGGAGGGGGCCTGGCTGGGGTGCTCTTACGGGGAGGGTCGATGCAGGCCCGATGGGCTGAATGGCCTCCTTCTGCACTGGAGGGCTTCTGTGAGAAGTCCAGCAATGCCAGCTTTCAAATGTTCAATTGTCCTCCCACATGAGGCTCAGCGATTTTGCAGGGAGAGATTTCCGCTGCCCTTTTGGGTCAGAAACGCTTCTTTTTTTTTCTTTTTTAAAAAATAAATTTAGAGCACCCAATTATTTTTTCCAATTAAGGGGCAATTTAGCGTGGCCAATCCACCTACTCTGCACATCTTTGGGTTGTGGGGGTGAAACCCGCGCAGACACGGGGAGAATGTGCAAACTCCACACGGACAGTGACCCAGGGCCGGGATCGAACCTGGGACCCTCGGCGCCGTGAGGCAGCAGGTCTAACCCACTGCGCCACCGTGCTGCCCCAGAAACGCTTCTTGACATCACCCCGATCGGCCTGGCTCAAATTTGAAGCTTCTGCCCCCTCCCCCACCAGAGGAAATGGTTTCTCCCAATCGACCCAACCGTTTCAGCTCAAAACCGTTTCCGCTCAACCTTTCTCGGGGGTCAAAGTGGACGAGCCGGGTGTCTGCCCACACGGAGCTCCCAGCCGTACCCGGCAAACTGGCGGTCACTTACCTTGGCGATGCCCGCCGCCGCCACGCCCATGTCCTCTCCGTCCACTAGAATGTGCATGGTGTCATCGGAGGCACGCTTGACCCCTACCCGGTTACCGACCTGCAGCAAAGAGGCACAGAGTGGGCACCGTGGCAATCTCGGTCCGAGCCACGCGGCACCGAGACGTGACAGCGCATCCCGAGACACACACAGGGTAGTCTCGGACGTAAAAACCCGGAGCAGGAGTGGGCCATTCAGCCCCCACGAGCCTGCTCCGCCATTCAATAAGATCAGGGCTGGTCTTTTTGTGGACTCAGCTCCACTTACCCACCCGCTCACCATAACCCTTAATTCCTTTACTGTTGAACAATCCATCTGTCTTTGCCTTAAAAACATTTAATGAAGGAGCCTCAACTGCCTCACTGGGCAAGGAATTCCATAGATTCCCAACCCTTTGGGTGAAGAAGTTCCTCCTCAACTCGGTCCTAAATCTTCTTATTTTGAGGCTATGCCCCCTGGTTCTGCTTTCACCCACCAGTGGAAACAACCTGCCCGCATCTATCCTATCTATTCCCTTCATAATTTTATGTTTCTATCAGATCCCCCCATATTCTTCTAAATTCTAATGAGTACAGTCCCAGTCTACTCAACCTCTCCTCATAAGCCAATCCTCTCGACTCCAGAATCAACGTAGTGAATCTCCTCTGCACCCCCTCCAGCGCAAGTATATCCTTTCTCAAATAAGGAGACCAAAACTGTGCACAGTACTCCAGGCGTGGCCTCACCAGCACCCTATCCAGCTGCAACATAACCTCCCCTTTCTAAACTCCCACCCTCTAGTAATGACGGACAAAACTCCACTCGCCTTCTTAATTTTTTTTTTTTTTTTTTAAATTTAGAATCCCCAATTAGTTTTTCCATTTAAGGGGCAATTTAGCATGTTCAATCCACCTACCCAGCACATTTTTTGGGTTGTGGGGGTGAAACCCACGCAGACACGGGGAGAATGTGCAAACTCCACATGGACAGTGACCCATGGCCGGGACTCGCCTTCTTAATTACCTGCTGCACCTGCAAACCAACTTTTTGCGATTCATGCACAAGGACACCCAGGTCCCTCTGCACAGCAGCGTGTTGCAATTAATTACCGTTTAAATAATAGTCCATTTTGCTGTTATTCCGAACAAAAGGGATGACCTCACATTTACCGAGATTGACCTCCACCTGCCAGACCCTAGCCCAGTCTGGGTGCCCTGGTTCATGGATCACTAGAAGTTAGTCTGCAGATAGAGCCAGTGATGAGGAAGGCAAATGGAACGGGGCCATTTATTACAAGGGGAATTGAATACAAATGTACAGATGTTTCACTGCTGCTGTCTAGGGCCTTGTTGAGAGCACATCTGGAATACGGTGCACTGTTCTGGTCACCTTCTGTCAGCGTTCGAATCAGTTCAGAGATCGTCCACGAGACTCATTTCCAGGTTGTAGAGCTTATCTTACGAGGAACGTTAGAGTAGATTGGGTCTGTACCCATTGGAGTTTAGAAGAACGAGAGGTGATTTTATTAACTTTATCGGGCAGATTTGCCCTCGTGGGACAGACTTGAACCAGGGGACAGTTTCAGAATAAGAGGCTCACGCGTTGAGGACGGAATTTCTTCTCTCACACGGTCGGTCGGCTGAGGAATTCGCTCCCCGAGAGAGCAGTGGATTCTGGGTCACTGACTTCATTCGAGGCTACGGTATGCAGGAGCCAAGGGTCGTGGGGAACAGCCAGGAAAAGTGGGGTTGAGATACAAGCGTATCGGCCAGTATGTTAACGAATGGAGAAGGCTGGAAGGGCCGGGTGGCCTGCTTCTATCCCTCAGTGCTACGTGACTGCTTGGCACCCGTACCCACAGCAGAGTAGTACGTTTGTATGTGAGCTCAGTAGGAGATGGAGGGATCATTGTAACTGGGCTCGATTCAGAACCTTCCCTCGACTGACTTCTGCACAAGTTTATTTTGCATTGGAAGGAGAGCTGATGAGGAGGAAAGTCTGGAAACTTCGGTCCACATCTCCCCGACTCAAAAGCTCCTGAGCGCTCCGATCGCCACCCAGGCCCGGGAGCTGGGACCGGTAGGTCGACGCGGCACGGAACCATTGCCACCACATTTTCCCTGAATCTCAGACTCGGTTCAAATATGGTGAGCTTGGCGTTGGCGCAAAAAGCGGTTCCGGCCTCCCAGCGACCAGCGGACCCAGGAAACCCCCAGGTGGCAATGATCCACTCCCCGAAGCGTGGTCACTGCTGTGACACGGAAACGCGGCAGCCTCTTCGGGCACAGCAACAGCAACGTCATGACAGCCAGATCGTTTGCTTTTGTGAAGATATCGACCGAGAGATAAATATTGCACCAGGCACCACCGGGGGGGGGGGGGGGAACCTGGCGGTCGTCTTCTCCCCGCCCGCCCGTCCTTACCGTCAGCCGCTCCATCGAGAAGCCGTAGTTCTGCTTTTGCAGGGTCCCGTTCCGCCGGACCTCTGAGCCGCTGACCAGCCAGCTGACCTTCGACCTCAGCTCCAGCAAGGTGGACGGCAGCCCCGAGGAGGTGCAGGAGGCGTCCAGCGGCTGGAGAGTGGTCAGCCCCATGTGCAGCGAGCCGGACCACTGCTCGTCGATCTCGTCGATCTTAACCTGCGGACGGCAGCAACAAGACAGAGGATTGGACGGAGGCAAGTTTCACAGATGCTCACGGGGACATTTCTACGCCAAAGAGCTGCTGTTACCACTTCCAGGCACACTTTATAATCTGCACGTTTACATTTCATGTCCGAGCTCTGAGCTCCCAGACAGAGAATCAAAGTCTCAGTCCTGTGCAGCAAATCAAATTGCAAATCTCGAACACCCAATAACACCTCCTAACCTTTTTGGACACCAAGGACAATTTATCACGGCCAATCCACCTTATCTGCATGTCTTTGGACTGTGGGAGGAAACCGGAGCGACCGGAGGAAACCCACGCAGACACGGGGAGGACGTGCCGACTCCGCACAGACAGTGGCCCAAGCCGGGAATCGAACCTGGGACCCTGGAGCTGTGAAGCAACAGGGCTATCCACTTGTGCTACCGTGCTGCAGATGGTGAAATTCAGATTTCACCGTCTGCTGTGGCGGGATTGGAACCTGGCTCTCTGCATTACCGGTCCAGCGACAATCCCACTACGTCACCTCAACAATCGATTCTCACAATTTCCCTACGACAGATTAACTGGTTTCCCACTTTCTCCATTCCTTCCTTTCCGGAGTTGGGACGTTACATTTGCCATTTCCCAATCCACTGGGACGCATCCAGAATCGAGGGAATTTTACAAGGTAATGAAATGAAATGAAATGAAAATCGCTTATTGTCACGAGTTGGCTTCAAATGAAGTTACTGTGAAAAGCCCCTAGTCGCCACATTCCGGCGCCTGTTCGGGGAGGCTGGTACGCCTTGGTCTGCTTTCAAAGCCAGCGATTTAGCCCTGTGCTAAACCGGCCCCATATCTTTGCACCATCACCGCAGCGACTTAACCCTAACCCTGGCTGCCTCGCAGCGCCAGAGACCCGGGTTCAAATCCGGCCTCGGGTCACCGTCTGTGTGGAGTTTGCACACTCGCGACAAACCTTCCTCCAACTTGGAAAATATCCATTGACCCTTACTCTCTGCTTATCATACGGCCAATTTTGTATCCACGTTGCTCCTGGCCCTTTTATTCCAGGGGGTAGAACATTTCTCACAAGTCTGTCGTGTGGCACTGTATCGAGTGTCTTCCTGAAAGTCCATGTACACCACTTCAACAGCATTACCCTCATCGACCCTTTCTGCCCTCTCCTCAAACCAACTGCAGCAAGTTAGTTAAACACCATTTCCCCTTTTGAAATCCATGCTGGCTCTTCCTAATCAACCCACATTCTTCCATCTGAATACTAATTCTACCCCGAATAGCTGTTTCCAGAAGCTTCCCCCACCACTGGATGCTCCGTAATTTCTGAGCTTATTCTGGCAACTTATTTACGCCCTCAGCCACGGGAAACACTTCCCCTCATTTCCTCTGTCTGAACGGTTGGTGATTTTTGAACCCCCACCCCCCCCCCACTAGATCGCCTCCTGTGCTCCCGAGGAGAACGTCGGTCGAGTTACCTCGAAGACCTCGTCTGACCTCAGCTCCTTGAGGCCGAGTACCACCCCGTGAGAGAAGCCGTGGATTCGAACCGCCCGACAGCCGTCATTCTGCAGAGCCACGTTCTTCCCGCAGTTGGAGTGGAAGCGGTGGGCTATACCTGGAACTGAGGGGGCGACAAAACACAATGCGTCAACCCCGAGACGCCGTCCCTGCCTCCCTGATAACGTGCATTTGGGAAGTGCCTTCGACAGAATAAAACGCGCCCAAGGCATTTTTGCACAACGTGCTAATTGGAGAAAACTTTCAGTTACGGTCAGGAGGGACCACTGTCAGGGCAGTGTCCCTTTAAGAAAGGCTGTTGTCCTATCACATGGCTTCAGTGGTGTCATTATGTGGGCAGAGCCGGCTGTGGCTCTGTGAGGCTTTACGTTCGCTTTGAGTTTTGGACTGGGTTTGAACTGCACAGGTTGAAAGGAGTGTTTCTCGATCTTCATTTTAAAAGATGTTCCAGACGACTTAGTAACTTAAGAGATAATTGCTTTCTCGAAGAAATTCAAACCTGCTTTTTGATTTTGTTATTGAATTGGAACAGTTAAGGGGGAATTCATTATGGATTATACATATATTACTGTAGCTGTGTGGGGTATTTCTGTTTGTAATTGATAAAAATTCTAGCTGTGTGTGTTTATACAAATGTTAACTAAATTCTGAGACTAAATCTTGTTTTCTTTTGATTAAAAGTGCCGAAGAAGTTTGTTGAATAAGACCTGAAGGGCAGCCTCTTAGCTTAGCTGAATTCAACATAAAGTTATAGGTCAGGTGAACAACAGATTATACTTTGGATAAAAGCAAATTACTGCGGATGCTGGAATCTGAAATGAAACAGAAAATGCTGGAAAATCTCAACAAGTCTGGCAGCATCGGTAGGGAGAGAAAAGAGCTGATGTTTTGAGTCCGATGATTCTTTGTCAACAGGAAGGTCAGGGTCCTGAATGCGCACAGACCGAAGATGCTCAGCAAAGCGATCACCCAGTCTGCGTTTGGTCTCTCCGATATAGAGACGACCACATTGGGAGCAGCCAATGCAGTAGACCAGATTGAAAGAGATGGAAGTGAAACGCTGCTTAACCTGAATGAATGTTTCGGGCCTGGGATGTTAAGCATGGAAGAGGTAAAGGGGCAGGTGTTACACCTTCTGCGAATGCATGGGAAGGTGCCATGGGTGATAGTACTGGGTATAGTGAAGGAGTGAACTAGATTGTCTCGGAGGGAATCTGCGGAATGCTGACAGAGGGAGTGAAGGGAAGATGTGTTTGGTGGTGGCATCACGCTGGAGTTGGCGAAAATGGCGGAGGATTATGCTTTGCATACGGAGGCTGGTGGGATGAAGTGTGAGAACGAGGGCGACTTTGACAAAGAGTCATCGGACTCTAAACGTTAGCTCTTTTCTCTCTCTCCAATATACTTTGGAGTCCTTTTAAACCCTGGCCCATAACAGCAGTCTCAGAACCGGAGGTGCCTGAAGCAAACTCACGGCATCAGGGGTCTGAGTTACACACTGACTAATCATAGCAAACCCGTGGTAGGGAATGTGTCTTGAGAAAGGACGTACTGGCGCTGGAGGGTGTGCAGAGGAGATTCACTAGGTTAATCCCAGAGCTGAAGGGGCTGGATTACGAGGAGAGGTTGAGTAGACTGGGACTGTACTCGTTGGAATTTAGAAGGATGAAGGGGGATCTTATAGAAACATATAAAATTATGAAGGGAATAGATAGGATAGATGCGGGCAGGTTGTTTCCACTGGCGGGTGACAGCAGAACTAGGGGGCATAGCCTCAAAATAAGGGGAAGTAGATTTAGGACTGAGTTTAGGAGGAACTTCTTCACCCAAAGGCTTGTGAATCTATGGAATTCCTTGCCCAGTGAAGCAGTTGAGGCTCCTTCATTAAATGTTTTTAAGGTAAAGATAGATAGTTTTTTGAAGAATAAAGGGATTAAGGGTTATGGTGTTCGGGCCGGAAAGTGGAGCTGAGTCCACAAAAGATCAGCCATGATCTCATTGAATGGCGGAGCAGGCTCGAGGGGCCAGATGGCCTACTCCTGCTCCAAGTTAAAGTTTCTGTATGTGCTGCTATTCTATACCAAGTTGTACATATTTCCGACATTTTGTTTAAAAAAAGACACACACACACACACACACACACACACACAATCGGCATCAAGGTCAATGAGCGTTCCCGACAGAGCCCCAGCGACGTGTACGAAATGAAACAAATGAAAATGGCTTATTGTCACGAGTAGGCTTCAAATGAAGTTACTGTGAAAAGCCCCTAGTCGCCACATTCCGGCGCCTGTTCGGGGAGGCTGGTACGGGAATTGAACCGTGCTGCTGGCCTGTCTTGGTCTGCTTTCAAAGCCAGCGATTTAGCCCACTGTGCTGAACCAGCCCCAGCCAGTATATCCTGCTCACAGGGAATTTAAGGAAACACGTGCGATTGCGGTAATACAGCGATCGTGGGAGGTACCGGCATACCGCCCTCGTCAGAAAGGGAAATTTCCATCGCTTCCCGGTAACTCCAGGAGTAAACGTGCTCACAGCCGAGGGGGGCAGCAACACTGCAAGCTGTCACCGGCTGATCTCCGCTCCCCCTTTAACCAGTCCGGCTTCCCCAGTCCTCTACTCCCCCCCGCCGCCAAGCCCCAACTCAAAGCCGCCGGACATGGGGGTCAACGTGGAACGTGAGGCTGAATCCTCAGGCCCTCGGAGGGAGTGGGGGAAATGGGGGTGGTTGGGAGGGGACAGAGAGAGTGCGGGGGGGGGGGGGGGGGGGGGGGGGGGGGGGGGGGGGGGGTGTTCGCTGAACCCCAACACCGGCCACCATCTTCTTCCTGGGCTGGCCCATATCAGAGGGGTCGAATACGTTGCCCTAAACCCCCCCCTCCCCCAAACGACAGTCCACCTGCCCCATGGATGGAAACCCGTACCTGATGGGCTCCGTTGTGCCCTGGCTAGTTGGGACAGCAGGGTGGGGCGCTGATCATTGGGGTGGGGAGAGGGGGGGGGGGGGGGGGGGAAACGGGTGTCGACGGGGAGGTGCGTGCCTACCTGGGGAATGGATCGGGAAAGATTTCTCAGTGGCGTTACTCAGTGACAGGCTGTTGTCGACAGGTGGCGAGCCGCTGGTAATGGACACTTGGACACACTGCCCGTACAGATCGACCACAGCGTACAGCTCTGCAAGGCGAAGAGGAAACAGGACAATAACAACAGCCACAGAACACCTGCTGAGCTCAAATCCAACCCCCCCCCCCCCCAACCCCGGCCCTCACCAGCCCGAGCTAAACATTAACAGGCGCCTCCATCTGAGGGGACGGAGCCTCGGAGACCAGGACCTGCTGACCAAACGGGCCTGCGTCGAGTTAACTGACTGGAAGCCTGTTGCTGTTGGCCAAGGGGAATCTCCTGACCCCCTCCCCCCCCCCCCCACTGTTGACCCAGCGGTGACTCCTTGGTGATCTTGGCCGCCAATCCAACGCGCAGTGTCGGAAAAGACGTGACGGGTGAGGGCTCTTTTCTCTCGATATAGAGGAAGCTGAGACTGTGGGGGGGTGGGGGGGGGCAAGCCTACACCGACCCTCTGAAAGAGCACCTGATGGAGGACTACCCCCCACCACCACCACCCTATCCCTGTAACCCCCCCCCCCCCCCCCCCCCGACCCCACCAAACCATTGGAAAATGTGAGGCAATTGACTAATCCACCCTAACCTGCACGTCTTTTGGACTGTGGGAGGGAACCGGAGCACCCGGAGGAAACCCACGCGGACACGGGGGAGGACGTGCAGACACGGCACAGACGGTGACCCAAGCCGGGAATCGAACCGGGGACCCTGAGACAAACGAGAGCCAGGGAAAGGGAGTGCGAGAGAGGACACAGGCGCATGCAAGGTGTGTACAAGAGCGAGGGGACAGGAGAGCGAAGGAGAGCGAGCAGGAGGGCTGGAGAAAGACGACAGTGTGAGAGTGTGAAAGAGAAGATTTCCGACTGAGCCATAACGCGGCTGGACACAGACCCGAATAGGCTGGGAATAGAGGGATACGGGCCCTGGAAGTGTAGATTTCAGTTTAGACGGGGCAGCATGGCCGGCGCAGGCTCGGAGGGCCGAAGGGCCTTTTTCCATGCGGTACCGTGCTTTGTCCTTTGACCAACTATCTCAC
>NC_052174.1:1318091-1355591 GCF_902713615.1 Scyliorhinus canicula
CCCCCCTCCCAGGCCGTGCGTTCCAGACCCTCACCCCCCCCCCCCCCCCCCCCCCCCCTCCTAGGCCGTGCGTTCCAGACCCTCACCCCCCCTACCCCCCCTCCCAGGCCATGCGTTCCAGACCCTCACCACCCTCTGGGGAAAAAGGCTTTTCCTCAAATCCCCCCTAATCCTCCCGCCCCTCACCTTGAACTTGTGACCCCCTTCAACTCAGGGGAACAGCTGCCCCCTACCCACCCTGTCCATGCCCCTCATAACCTTCTCCACCTCGATCAGGTCGCCCCCTCAGTCTCTGCTCCAGAGAAAACAACCCAAGCCCATCCAACCTCTCTCCATAACTGAAACGTTCCATCCCAGGCAGCATCCTGGTGAATCCCCTCCGCACCCCCTCCAGCGCAATCACATCCTTCCTATAATGTGGCGACGAGAACTACACCCAGTGCTCCAGCTGTGGCCTCACCAAAGTTCTGTACAACTCCCAACGTGGCCTCCCTGCTTTTGTAATCTGTGCCTGGATTGATAAAGGCCAGTGTCCCACATGCCTTTTTCACCCCCACCCTATTACCTGCCCTTTTTTGCGTTGAAAGAATTGAGTTGTCAATCACGGCAATCGCCCAATGGATGTCAAATCCATAGCAGTGTCAAATTCCCGTACCAGCCTCCCCGAACAGGCACCGGAATGTGGCGACTAGGGGCTTTTCACAGTAACTTCATTGAAGCCTACTCGTGACAATAAGCCATTTTCATTTTCATTTCATTTCAAATAGAAACGTGCAAGTTGGCCCGATCCCCGTTACTGCTCAATTAGACGATGATTGCCGATGGAGGAGGGGGGCTGGCCCCATAGATTTCAGTGTTCCTGGGCTCCCGAGGTTAGAAAGTGAGCCAGATTCCCTGATCCTGATTGTTATCCGGAGAACTTCCCGTCAGAGAGGCGTTGCATGGCTGTCAGGCCTGGGCAGGACGGAGCCACGAGGTGACGCTCCCCTGGGCCAATATCCCGCCAACTGTCCCGGAAGGCGAGCGGGGGGGGGGGGGGGGAGCAGACTGCCCCAGTGAGGGTCAGCGGGGGGGGGGCTGCGCAGACTGCCCCAGTGAGGGTCAGCGGAAGGGAGGGTTGGGGGGGGGGGGGGGGGGGGGGGGGATAAAGGAAAAGGGAACGCGGCCTTTCCTTACAGGGCTCAGCTCCTCCTCCTCCTCACTGCAGTTGTCCGATGACATGGAGGGCAGTTTGGTGCACTCCGGCTCCTCCAACGTGCTGGAACTGACGATGGACACGGACACCACCTTACCATACAGGTCGACAACCGCAAAAACGTTCTGGAGACACGGGAATAGAGAGAGAGAGAGAAAATAAATAACGCAGCAAAACTAACATTCAAAGCCGAGGCCCCGACCGAGACCGATCCCTTATTTCACCTTGTTCTACCAACATTTTCTCCTCTTGCTTCCTCCCTCGTGTGCTCATCTCAGTTTTCCTTTCAGTACCCACCTTGGAAAGAGCACTCGACCCTATCCCCGTAACCCCACCTTGCCATTTTTTTTTTGGACACCGAGGGCAATGTAGTGCGGCCAATCCACCTAATCTGCACATTGGGCAGCACGGCGGCGCAGTGGTTAGCACTGTTGCTTCACAGCTGCAGGTTCGATTCCCGGGGCTTGGGTCACTGTCTGTGCGGAGTCTGCGCGTTCTCCCCGTGCCTGCGTGGGTTTCCTCCGGACGCTCCGGTTTCCTCCCACAAGTCCCGAAAGACGTGCTTGTTAGGTGAATTGGACATTCTGAATTCTCCCTCTGTGACCCGAACAGGCGCCGGAATGTGGCGACGAGGGGATTTTCACCGTAACTTCATTGCAGTGTTAATGTCAGCCTACTTGTGACAATAAAGATTATCTTTGGACTGTGGGAGGAAACTGGAGCACCCGGAGGAAACCCACGCAGACACGGGGAGAAGGAATACCTTCTTGTGATGCATTTCGATTCGAAAGAAAACATTAATTAGAAATCTACCAATCTGCAAATACTTCACTGAGTGAATGGTCAATCTGCGGAACCTATGGAAGATAATGGAAGCAGATATTCCATTTCAAATTGGACAGATTTCTTTCACAAAATGGGTCTCAAAACTCTCCACAACACTGGGGACTGTCCTCTCCTCATGTGTGAACAATCGCGCTTCGTTATTCTAGAAAGTAGCAGTTGAGAGGCTGATCCTGATTAAGGGTTCGATGGGCGAGCCTGTGATGATGTTTCCATCTGTCGGAGAGGCAAAATGCAGATTCCGCCAGTACAGGATGGACACGGAGAGATCCAATGGGGAATTCGTGGGAAACTTTACCCAGGGAGTGGGGAGAATGTGGAGGTTAACATGGCTTAACCAGTATTATGGAATGGTTTGATTATCTACAATTAGCGGATGTCACGGTAGCACAGTGGTTAGCACGGTTGCTTCACAGATCCAGGGTCCCAGGTTCGGTTCCCGGCTTGGGTCACTGTCTGTGCGGAATCTGCACGTTCTCCCCGTGTGTGCGTGGGTTTCCTCCGGGTGCTCCGGTTTCCTCCCACGGTCCAAAGATGTGCATGTTAGGTGAATTGGCCGTGATAAATTGCTCCTTCGCGTCCACTTACTGGGTTACGGGGATAGGGTGGAGGTGTGGGCTTGGGGAGGGTTCTCTTTCTAAGGGCCGGTGCAGACTCGATGGGCCGAATGGCCTCTTTCTGCACTGCAAATTCGATGATAACTACGAACAGTCAATGCTCTTTTTGTCAATTCTTGCTCAGGATGTGGATCATGCTGACGGCAGCCAAGATGCCAGACTTCGAATTCCTAGACGTAGGAAAATGTAACTGGTTTGTTCAGTAAGTTTGCAGATGACACGATGTTTGGTGGAATTGCGGATAGCGATGAGGACCGTCAGAGGATACAGCAGGATTTACATCGTTTGGAGACTTGGGCGGAGAGATGGCAGATGGAGTTTAATCCGGACAAATGTGAGGTAATGCATTTTGGAAGGTCTAATGCAGGTGGGGAATATACAGTGAATGGTAGAACTCTCAAGAGTATTGAAAGTCAGAGAGATCTAGGTGTACAGGTCCACAGGTCACTGAAAGGGGCAACACAGTTGGAGAAGGTAGTCAAGAAGGCATACGGCATGCTTGCCTTCATTGGCCGGGGCATTGAACATAAAAATTGGCAAGTCATGTTGCAGATGTTTAGAACCTTAGTTAGGCCACACTTGGAGTGTAGTGTTCAATTCTGGTCGCCACACTACCAGAAGGATGTGGAGGCTTTAGAGAGGGCGCAGAAAAGATTTACCAGGATGTTGCCTGGTATGGAGGGCATTAGCTATGAGGAGAGGTTGGATAAACTCGGTTTGTTCTCACTGGAACAATGGAGGTTGAGGGGCGACCTGATAGAGGTCTACAAAATTATGAGGGGCAGAGACAGAGTGGATCGTCAGAGGCTTTTCCCCAGGGTAGAGGGGTCAACTACTAGGGGGCATAGGGTTAAGATGTGAGGGGTAAGGTTTAGAGGAGATGTACGAGGCAAGTTTTTTACACAGAGGGTAGTGGGTGCCTGGAACTCGCTGCCGGAGGAGGTGGTGGAAGCAGGGACGACAGTGACATTTAAGGCGCATCTTGACAAATACATGAATAGGATGGCAATAGAGGGATACGGACCCAGGAAGTGTAGAAGGTTTTAGGTCAGACGCGCAGCATGGTCGGCACAGGCTTGGAGGGCCGAAGGGCCTGTTCCTGTGCTGTACTGCCCTTTGTAGCAATGCTTTGGTAGGGGGCAGCTTGTTGGGCAATTTTACAGGAATACCAGGCAGTGGACTTCCGGTGGCGGCGATGTCCGAGTGAGCCGCACATTCGGTGGGCTCTCACTCCGGCGGGACTGAACAGCTGTTTCCCCGCGATAGCGGGACCACGGAGGCGGCAGAAAGGCTGCCGGGAACAGAAGAGGAGAGCGGGCTGCAGAAAATGAAAGTGTGGGAGGCCAGCAGGTGAGGAAGAAAGAGAGAGAGACGGAGGCAAGGAGGAAGCTGACCTGCAGGGTAAGATGGCGGACCCACGGACCTTCCTTCCTCCAGGACAAAGGGAAAAAAAAGTTTGGAGTTGCTGAGGAGGGACAGCTTGGACCCACTTCAGATGCCCAGGAGGGGGTAAAAATTTAAGGTGCTGGGCAAAGGAAAGCGGCAGCGGAGGCGCTGAGGAGCGGGCTGCGGCATATGGAACAGCGGGATTCCAGAAGGCAGAAGAAGAAGGAGAAAAAGGGACAGAGACAAGGACCTGAAGAAAATTACCTGGGACCTAAGATGGCGGACACACGGACCCCGGACTCACCAATCCAGCTGGCGCTGGATAACATGCTCCAGGTAATGAAGTCCAGTTTTGAAGCGCTGAAGCGGGACAGCTTGGACCCAATCCAGAAAGCGGTGGATCAGCTGAACCAGAGGATGGATGCCCAGGATGTGAAAGTTAAGGAGCTGGGAGAGGCGGTGGAGGAGCAGGCGGATGCGCAAACGGTTGCAGCGGTAGAAGTGGACGGCCTGAAAGAGCGGCAGAGAAGACTGCTGGACAGAGTGGTGGAGCTGGAGAATAGAATCCGCAGGAACAATCTGAGGATGGTCGGCCTCCCGGAGGGGGCGGAGGGAGCTGATGCTGCAGCGTTTGTAGCAGACCTGCTGAAGCAGCTGATGGGAGCCGAAGCCTTTCCACGACCGCCGGAGCTGGAGGGGGCACACAGAGTGCAGGCAAGGCAGGGGCGGCCGGGCGGACCCCCCCGCCCGATGGTGATTAGGTTCCACAGGTTCGTGGACAAGGAGCGGGTGCTGCAGTGGGCAAAGAGCGCCAGGAGCAGCACGTGGAACAACAGTGTTCTCCGCATTTATCAGGATCTAAGCCAGGAGGTGGCTCGGCGGCGAGCAGCCTTTAAGAATGTCAAGGAGGTGCTGTTCAAGAAGCACGTGAAGTTTGGTCTGCTGTTCCCAGCCCGGCTATGGGTCACGCACCAGGGTCAACACCACTACTTCTCCGAGCCCGAAGAAGCGATGGATTTTGTGAGGGACCTGGGGCTGGTCCCGAAAGGAGGCCCCAAGGACGCGAGTTAGGGCCCGAGGATTTTTGTGGGAAGGAACGCCGAATGTGCCTGGACCGCTGCTCAACGGTTTGCTGGGCCAAAGGGGCCAAGCGGAACATTTGAGACTCTTTCCTTTGTTCATGGACATTTATGTGCTTTTTCTCTTTTTTCTGTGGTTTTTTTCCCTTTTTATGGGTTTTTTTTTTTTTTTTTTTCCTGTTTGGGCTTTTTGTGCAGCTCGTGGAAGACACTGGAACTGGCTTGCCCCAGTGGGTGGGGAGGAGGGCGGGGAAACAAGGGGAATGGGACAGGAAGGCGCCGGAGTGTTGAGTCACCGGGCTAGCAGATTGGCTAGTCAAGGAAGTCAGATGGGGGGGGGAAGTAACAGCCAGGAGATGGCGGGGGTGGGGGGTATCGGGGGATGGGGTTAGGGGAGGGGGGGGGTTGTTCTGCTGACGGGAGAGGGACTTGAAATAGGCACTGGAAAGGAGGTCGAGGGTGGAGGCAGCCAAAGGGCGGGCCAGGAATGGCGCGACGCACGGGTCAGGGGCCGGCCCGAGAAAGGCTATGGCTGACCGGCGGGGTGGGGGGGGTGGGATGTGCCCCCCGACCAGGCTGATCACCTGGAACGTCAAGGGACTGAATGGGCCGGTTAAGAGGGCGCGGGTGTTCGCGCACTTGCGGGCCCTGAGGGCGGACGTAATTATGTTGCAGGAGACACATCTGAAAGTGTCAGACCAGACCAGGCTAAGGAAGGGCTGGATTAGCCAGGTCTTCCACTCGGACTTGGACTCGAAGTCCAGGGGGGTGGCAATCATGATCAACAAGCGTGTGCAATTTGAGGCAGAGGGCATATCCGCAGACAGGGGGGGCAGATACCTGATGGTACGGGGCAGGCTGGAGGGGAGAAGGGTGGTGCTGGTGAATATATATGCCCCGAACTGGGATGACGTGGACTTTATTAAAAGAGTGCTGGGGAAGATCCCGGACTTGGATTCTCGCAAGCTAATAATGGGAGGGGACTTTAACATGGTCCTTGACCCGACTTTGGATCGGTCGGGTCCCAGAACGGGTAGACTCTCAGCAATGGCAAGGGAGCTGAAAGGGTTTATGGGGCAAATGGGGGCAGTGGACCCCTGGAGAGAGGGACAGCCGACAGGAAGGGGCTACTCGTTTTACTCGCACGTCCATAAAGTATATTCCAGGATAGATTTCTTCGTGCTAAGCAGGGACTGTATGGGGGAGGTAAAGAACACGGAATACTCAGCAATTACCATTTCAGACCATGCCCCGCATTGGGTGGACCTGCAGTTCGGGGGAGCGAGTTATCAACGCCCGCAATGGAGGCTAGATGTGGGACTGCTGTCGGAGGAGGGGATCTGCGAGAGGCTTCGGAAATGTATAAAAAATTACCTGCAGGTGAATGACACTGGGGAGGTCTCAGCGGCGACCGTGTGGGAGGCGCTAAAGGCAGTAAGTTCGGGGGGAGCTGATTTCAATTGGGGCCCACAAAGCCAAGGCAGACCGGGCAGAGATGGATAGATTGGTCAGGGAAATGGGCCGGATAGATGAAGAGCACGCGGAGTCCCCGGGGGAGGTTTTACTCAGGGAAAGGCGGAGGCTACAGGCGGAACTGGGGGCACTATCCACGAGCAGGGCCGTGGAACAGCTTAGGAAGGCGAGGGGAGTGGTGTACGAGCATGGGGAAAAGGCTAGCAGACTGTTAGCGCAGCAACTCAGGAGGAGGGAGGCGGCCAGGGAAATAGGTAGAGTGAGGGACGAGTGAGGGACGAGGGGGGGCGCAAAGTGGAGGATCCGGCAGAATTGAATAGGGTATTCCGGGACTTCTATCGTAAGCTGTATACTTCGGAGCCGCCGGAAGAACCGGAGGGGATGAAAAGGTTTCTGGACGGGCTAACATTCCCAACAGTTGGGGGGGGGCAAGTGGAAGAGCTGGGCGCCCCGATTAGAGTAGAGGAGGTATTGGGGGGCCTAAAGGCCATGCAGTCGGGGAAGTCCCCGGGGCCGGATGGATACCCAGTAGAGTTTTATAGGAAGTTCTCTGAGCTGGTGGGCCCGGTCTTGGCGAGGGTTTTCAATGAGGCAAGGGACAGAGGGACCCTGCCGCCGACAATGTCACAAGCCACCATATCTCTGATATTGAAGCGGGGTAAAGACCCGGAGGTGTGCGGGTCCTACAGGCCAATCTCCCTGATTAATGTAGACGCCAAGCTCCTGGCAAAGGTACTGGCGGGGAGAATGGAGGACTGTGTACCGGAGGTGATTGGGGAGGATCAAACTGGGTTCGTTAAAGGTCGGCAGCTGGCGGCCAATCTGAGGAGATTGCTCAACGTGATAATGATGCCCCCGGCGGGTAGAGATGTGGAGGTAGTGGTGGCAATGGACGCCGAGAAGGCCTTTGACCGGGTAGAGTGGGACTATCTATGGGAGGTGCTCGGACGGTTTGGGTTCGGGGAGGGATTGGTGGATTGGATCAAATTATTATATCAGGCCCCGAGGGCCAGCGTCAGGACTAACAGAGAAGTGTCGGAGTACTTTAGGTTGTACCGAGGGACCAGGCAGGGCTGCCCGCTCTCCCCGCTGCTGTTTGCGCTGGCCATAGAGCCGCTGGCGATGGCGCTGAGAGCCGCAGAGGGATGGAAGGGGATGGTGAGGGGCGGGGTTGAACACAGGGTTTCTCTTTATGCAGACGACCTGCTCCTGTACGTGTCGGACCCAGTGGCCGGGATGGGAACTATACTGGGAATGCTGAGGGAGTTTGGCCAGTTCTCAGGATACAAATTAAATACGGTCAAGAGTGAAATGTTTGTGGTCCAGGCAAGGGGCCAGGAGAACAGATTGAGAGGGCAACCGTTTAGGCTGGTTGAGGAAAATTTCCGGTATTTGGGAATCCAGGTGGCACGAGACTGGGGCAGGCTGCATAAGTTAAATTTGGCCAGGGTGGTGGAGCAAATGAAGGGAGAGTTTCGGAGATGGGATGCACTCCCGCTGTCGCTGGCAGGGAGGGTGCAGACTGTAAAGATGACAATCCTCCCTCGATTTTTGTTTATTTTTCAGTGCCTCCCGATCTTTATCCCACAGTCCTTCTTCAAAAGAGTTAACGGGCTGATCATGAGCTTTGTCTGGGCGGGAAAGTCTCCGCGGGTAAAGAAGGCGATGTTGGAGAGGAACCGCAGCGAGGGAGGGCTGGCTTTGCCGAGTCTGGTCAATTATTACTGGGCGGCCAACATCGCTATGATAAGGAAGTGGATGGTGGGTACGGGGTCTATTTGGGAGCGGGTGGAGGCGGCTTCGTGCAGGGGCTCCAGTTTGGAAGCCCTGGTCACGGCTCCTCTACCGCTGCCGCCGGCCAAGTACACCACCAGCCCGGTAGTGGTGGCGACCCTGCGGATATGGGGCCAGTGGAGGAGGCATGTGGGGGAGATGGGGGCGTCTGTCTGGGCGCCAATCTGCGACAACCATCGGTTTGCCCCCGGCAGTATGGATGGGGGGTTCCGAGTATGGCGGCGAGCAGGGGCGGGAAGGGTGGGTGGTATGTTCCTGGAAGGGAGCTTCGCGAGTTTGAGGAGCTTGGAGGAGAAATTTGGGTTGGTAAGGGGAAATGATTTTAGGTACCTACAGTTGCGGGACTTTGTTCGTAGACAGGTCCCATCTTTCCCACGCCTCCCGCCAATGGGGATCCTAGACAGAATAGTCTCTGGGAGGGATGAAGGGGAGGGTAGAGTCTCGGGTATTTATAAGGTGCTCATGAGGGAGGAAGGGTCCCAGACAGAGGAACTGAAACTTAAATGGGAGGAGGAGCTAGGCAGGGAAATGGAGGATGGGCTGTGGGCAGAGGCCCTGAGTAGGGTAAACTCGACCGCGACATGTGCTAGGCTCGGGCTGATTCAATTTAAGGTCGTTCACCGGGCCAATATGACGGTGGCTCGGATGAGCAAATTTTTCGGGATAGAGGACAAATGCGCTAGGTGCGCGGGAGGACCAGCGAACCATGTTCACATGTTTTGGGCATGCCCTAAGCTGAGGGGGTACTGGGAGGGATTTGCGGGGGTCATGTCCCAGGTGCTAAAAACAAGGGTGGTGATGAGCCCAGGGGTGGCAATTTTTGGGGTTTCGGAAGACCCGGGCGTCCAGGGGGAGAAAGAGGCCGATGTGCTGGCCTTTGCTTCCCTGATAGCCCGGCGACGAATACTATTGGCGTGGAGGGACTCAAAGCCCCCGAAGACGGAGTGGTGGCTTGCGGACATGTCGAGTTTCCTGGGGATGGAAAAAATCAAGTTCGCCTTGAGGGGTTCTGTGCAGGGGTTCACCCGGAGGTGGCAACCATTTATTGACTTCTTTGCGGGAGAGTGAGCGTCAGCGGGGGGGGGGGGGGGGGGGGGTTAGAGTAGAGTAGGAGGGAAAATATGGCGGGTAGTACCGGTGGGAGGGGAGCGGGCTTGTGCAATATGTTACGGTGGAAGTATTGAAAGAACGTGGATGTTTGCACATTTTTGCCTTTTTTGCTTCCTTTCTGATGATGTCTGTAACTGTTTATAAAGCCAAAAACTACCTCAATAAAATTGTTTATTAAAAAAAAAGGAATACCAGGCAGTGCAAGAAACCAGGAATGGGCTGGCGCTGAACAACATTGGTCACCTTTCCTTGTGCCAATCTACAAACCCAGCCAATGACCAAAGGTACTGACCGGCTTGACCGGCAAACCTGAAAACCGGGACCCAATACCGTTACTGCCGCACCCACTCAATATCAATGGTGCAGGAGACCAGCAAGCTCCCTTGAGTTAGCTAGAGCCGCTGAGGAATATGGGAGCAGGAGATGGCCACACACACAATCTACCCACACTGGCTTTGTAACCTCCCCGTATTCAACAGTCCAAAGATGTGCCGGTTAGGTGGATTGGCCGTGCTAAATTTCCCCTCAGTGCCCGAAGATGTGCCAGATGGGTGGGGTTACGGAGATAGGATGAGTAAGTGAGCCTAGATAGGGTGCTCTTTCAGATGGTCGGTGCAGACTTGATGGGCTGAATGGCCTCCTTCTGCACTGTCAGTAGGGATCCCATGAAGACAGGCAGCACAGTGGTTAGCACTGCAGCCCCAAAGCTCCAGGGTCCCAGGTTCGATTCCCGGCTTGGGTCACTGTCTGTGCGGGGTCTGCGCGTTCTCCCCGTGTGTGCGTGGGTTTCCTCCGGGTGCTCCGGTTTCCTCCCACAGTCCAAAGATGTGCGGGTTAGGTGGATTGGCCGTGATCAATTTTCCCCTCAGTGTCCAAAGATTAGGTGGGGTCACAGAGATCGGAGGGGGCCTGGCTGGGGTGCTCTTACGGGGAGGGTCGATGCAGGCCCGATGGCTGAATGGCCTCCTTCTGCACTGGAGGGCTTCTGTGAGAAGTCCAGCAATGCCAGCTTTCAAATGTTCAATTGTCCTCCCACACGAGGCTCAGCGATTTTGCAGGGAGAGATTTCCGCTGCCCTTTTGGGTCAGAAACGCTTCTTTTTTTTTCTTTTTTAAAAAATAAATTTAGAGCACCCAATTATTATTTTTTCCAATTAAGGGGCAATTTAGCATGGCCAATCCACCTACTCTGCACATCTTTGGGTTGTGGGGGTGAAACCCGCGCAGACACGGGGAGAATGTGCAAACTCCACACGGACAGTGACCCAGAGCCGGGATCGAACCTGGGACCTCAGCGCCGTGAGGCAGCAGTGCTAACCACTGCGCCACCGTGCTGCCCCAGAAACGCTTCTTGACACCACCCCGATCGGCCTGGCTCAAATTTGAAGCTTCTGCCCCCTCCCCCACCAGAGGAAATGGTTTCTCCCGATCGACCCAACCGTTTCAGCTCAAAACCGTTTCCGCTCAACCTTTCTCGGGGGTCAAAGTGGACGAGCCGGGTGTCTGCCCACACGGAGCTCCCAGCCGTACCCGGCAAACTGGCGGTCACTTACCTTGGCGATGCCCGCCGCCGCCACGCCCATGTCCTCTCCGTCCACTAGAATGTGCATGGTGTCATCGGAGGCACGCTTGACCCCTACCCGGTTACCGACCTGCAGCAAAGAGGCACAGAGTGGGCACCGTGGCAATCTCGGTCCGAGCCACGCGGCACCGAGACGTGACAGCGCATCCCGAGACACACACCGGGTAGTCTCGGACGTAAAAACCCGGAGCAGGAGTCGGCCATTCAGCCCCCACGAGCCTGCTCCGCCATTCAATAAGATCAGGGCTGGTCTTTTTGTGGACTCAGCTCCACTTACCCACCCGCTCACCATAACCCTTAATTCCTTTACTCTTGAACAATCCATCTGTCTTTGCCTTAAAAACATTTAATGAAGGAGCCTCAACTGCCTCACTGGGCAAGGAATTCCATAGATTCCCAACCCTTTGGGTGAAGAAGTTCCTCCTCAACTCGGTCCTAAATCTTCTTATTTTGAGGCTATGCCCCCTGGTTCTGCTTTCACCCACCAGTGGAAACAACCTGCCCGCATCTATCCTATCTATTCCCTTCATAATTTTATGTTTCTATCAGATCCCCCCATATTCTTCTAAATTCTAATGAGTACAGTCCCAGTCTACTCAACCTCTCCTCATAAGCCAATCCTCTCGTCTCCAGAATCAACGTAGTGAATCTCCTCTGCACCCCCTCCAGCGCAAGTATATCCTTTCTCAAATAAGGAGACCAAAACTGTGCACAGTACTCCAGGCGTGGCCTCACCAGCACCCTATCCAGCTGCAACTTAACCTCCCCTTTCTAAACTCCCACCCTCTAGTAATGACGGACAAAACTCCACTCGCCTTCTTAATTACCTGCTGCACCTGCAAACCAACTTTTTGCGATTCATGCACAAGGACACCCAGGTCCCTCTGCACAGCAGCCTGCTGCAATTAATTACCGTTTAAATAATAGTCCATTTTGCTGTTATTCCGAGCAAAAGGGATGACCTCACATTTACCGAGATTGACCTCCACCTGCCAGACCCTAGCCCAGTCTGGGTGCCCTGGTTCATGGATCACTAGAAGTTAGTCTGCAGATAGAGCCAGTGATGAGGAAGGCAAATGGAACGGGGCCATTTATTACAAGGGGAATTGAATACAAATGTACAGATGTTTCACTGCTGCTGTCTAGGGCCTTGTTGAGAGCACATCTGGAATACGGTGCACTGTTCTGATCACCTTCTGTCAGCGTTCGAATCAGTTCAGAGATCGTCCACGAGACTCATTTCCAGGTTGTAGAGCTTATTTTACGAGGAATGTTAGAGTAGATTGAGTCTGTACCCATTGGAGTTTAGAAGAACGAGAGGTGATTTCATTAACTTTATCGGGCAGATTTGCCCTCGTGGGACAGACTTGAACCAGGGGACAGTTTCAGAATGAGAGGTTCACGCGTTGAGGACGGAATTTCTTCTCTCACACGGTCGGTCGGCTGAGGAATTCGATCCCCGAGAGAGCAGTGGATTCTGGGTCACTGACTTCATTCGAGGCTACGGTATGCAGGAGCCAAGGGTCGTGGGGAACAGCCAGGAAAAGTGGGGTTGAGATACAAGCGTATCGGCCAGTATGTTAACGAATGGAGAAGGCTGGAAGGGCCGGATGGCCTGCTTCTATCCCTCAGTGCTACGTGACTGCTTGGCACCCGTACCCACAGCAGAGTAGTACGTTTGTATGCGAGCTCAGCAGAATTATTCCACAGTAGGAGATGGAGGGATCATTGTAACTGGGCTCGATTCAGAACCTTCCCTCGACTGACTTCTGCACAAGTTTATTTTGCATTGGAAGGAGAGCTGATGAGGAGGAAAGTCTGGAAACTTCGGTCCACATCTCCCCGACTCAAAAGCTCCTGAGCGCTCCGATCGCCACCCAGGCCCGGGAGCTGGGACCGGTAGGTCGACGCGGCACGGAACCATTGCCCACCACATTTTCCCTGAATCTCAGACTCGGTTCAAACATGGTGAGCTCGGCGTTGGCGCAAAAAGCGGTTCCGGCCTCACAGCGACCAGCGGACCCAGGAAACCCCCAGGTGGCAATGATCCACTCCCCGAAGCGTGGTCACTGCTGTGACACGGAAACGCGGCAGCCTCTTCGGGCACAGCAACAGCAACGTCATGACAGCCAGATCGTTTGCTTTTGTGAAGATATCGACCGAGAGATAAATATTGCACCAGGCACCACCGGGGGGGGGGGGGGGAACCTGGCGGTCGTCTTCTCCCCGCCCGCCCGTCCTTACCGTCAGCCGCTCCATCGAGAAGCCGTAGTTCTGCTTTTGCAGGGTCCCGTTCCGCCGGACCTCTGAGCCGCTGACCAGCCAGCTGACCTTCGACCTCAGCTCCAGCAAGGTGGACGGCAGCCCCGAGGAGGTGCAGGAGGCGTCCAGCGGCTGGAGAGTGGTCAGCCCCATGTGCAGCGAGCCGGACCACTGCTCGTCGATCTCGTCGATCTTAACCTGCGGACGGCAGCAACAAGACAGAGGATTGGACAGAGGCAAGTTTCACAGATGCTCATGGGGACATTTCTACGCCAAAGAGCTGCTGTTACCACTTCCAGGCACACTTTATAATCTGCACGTTTACATTTCATGTCCGAGCTCTGAGCTCCCAGACAGAGAATCAAAGTCTCAGTCCTGTGCAGCAAATCAAATTGCAAATCTCGAACACCCAATAACACCTCCTAACCTTTTTGGACACCAAGGACAATTTATCACGGCCAATCCACCCTAACCTGCACGTCTTTGGACTGTGGGAGGAAACCGGAGCGCCTGGAGGAAACCCACGCACACACGGGGAGGACGTGCCGACTCCGTACAGACAGTGACCCAGCCGGGAATCGAACCTGGGACCCTGGAGCTGTGAAGCAACAGGGCTATCCACTTGTGCTACCGTGCTGCAGATGGTGAAATTCAGATTTCACCGTCTGCTGTGGCGTGATTGGAACCTGGCTCTCTGCATTACCGGTCCAGCGACAATCCCACTACGTCACCTCAACAATCGATTCTCACAATTTCCCTACAACAGATTAACTGGTTTCCCACTTTCTCCATTCCTTCCTTTCCGGAGTTGGGACGTTACATAGAACATAGAACAGTACAGCACAGAACAGGCCCTTCGGCCCTCAATGTTGTGCCGAGCCATGATCACCCTACTCAAACCCACGTATCCACCCTATACCCGTAACCCAAAGAACCTCCTCCTTAACCCTACTTTTATTAGGACACTACGGGCAATTTAGCATGGCCAATCCACCTAACCCGCACATCTTTGGACTGTGGGAGGAAACCGGAGCACCCGGAGGAAACCCACGCACACAGGGGGAGGACGTGCAGACTCCACACAGACAGTGACCCAGCCGGGAATCAAACCTGGGACCCTGGAGCTGTGAAGCATTTATGCTAACCACCATGCTACCGTGCTGCCCCAGGGTACATTACATTTGCCATTTCCCAATCCACTGGGACGCATCCAGAATCGAGGGAATTTTACAAGGTAATGAAATGAAATGAAATGAAAATCGCTTATTGTCACGAGTTGGCTTCAAATGAAGTTACTGTGAAGAGCCCCTAGTCGCCACATTCCGGCGCCTGTTCGGGGAGGCTGGTACGCCTGGGTCTGCTTTCAAAGCCAGCGATTTAGCCCTGTGCTAAACCGGCCCCATATCTTTGCACCATCACCGCAGCGACTTAACCCTAACCCTGGCTGCCTCGCAGCGCCAGAGACCCAGGTTCAAATCCGGCCTCGGGTCACCGTCTGTGTCGCGACAAACCTTCCTCCAACTTGGAAAATATCCATTGACCCTTACTCTCTGCTTATCATACGGCCAATTTTGTATCCACGTTGCTCCTGGCCCTTTTATTCCAGGGGGTAGAACATTTCTCACAAGTCTGTCGTGTGGCACTGTATCGAGTGTCTTCCTGAAAGTCCATGTACACCACTTCAACAGCATTACCCTCATCGACCCTTTCTGCCCTCTCCTCAAACCAACTGCAGCAAGTTAGTTAAACACCATTTCCCCTTTTGAAATCCATGCTGGCTCTTCCTAATCAACCCACATTCTTCCATCTGAATACTAATTCTACCCCGAATAGCTGTTTCCAGAAGCTTCCCCCACCACTGGATGCTCCGTAATTTCTGAGCTTATTCTGGCAACTTATTTATGCCCTCAGCCACGGGAAACACCCCCTCATTTCCTCTGTCTGAACGGTTGGTGATTTTTGAACCCCCCCCCCACCAGATCGCCTCCTGTGCTCCCGAGGAGAACGTCGGTCGAGTTACCTCGAAGACCTCGTCTGACCTCAGCTCCTTGAGGCCGAGTACCACCCCGTGAGAGAAGCCGTGGATTCGAACCGCCCGACAGCCGTCATTCTGCAGAGCCACGTTCTTCCCGCAGTTGGAGTGGAAGCGGTGGGCTATACCTGGAACTGAGGGGGCGACAAAACACAATGCGTCAACCCCGAGACGCCGTCCCTGCCTCCCTGATAACGTGCATTTGGGAAGTGCCTTCGACAGAATAAAACGCGCCCAAGGCATTTTTGCACAACGTGCTAATTGGAGAAAACTTTCAGTTACGGTCAGGAGGGACCACTGTCAGGGCAGTGTCCCTTTAAGAAAGGCTGTTGTCCTATCACATGGCTTCAGTGGTGTCATTATGTGGGCAGAGCCGGGCTGTGGCTCTGTGAGGCTTTACGTTCGCTTTGAGTTTTGGACTGGGTTTGAACTGCACAGGTTGAAAGGAGTGTTTCTCGATCTTCATTTTAAAAGATGTTCCAGACGACTTAGTAACTTAAGAGATAATTGCTTTCTCGAAGAAATTCAAACCTGCTTTTTGATTTTGTTATTGAATTGGAACAGTTAAGGGGGAATTCATTATGGATTATACATATATTACTGTAGCTGTGTGGGGTATTTCTGTTTGTAATTGATAAAAATTCTAGCTGTGTGTGTTTATACAAATGTTAACTAAATTCTGAGACTAAATCTTGTTTTCTTTTGATTAAAAGTGCCGAAGAAGTTTGCTGAATAAGACCTGAAGGGCAGCCTCTTAGCTTAGCTGAATTCAACATAAAGTTATAGGTCAGGTGAACAACAGATTATACTTTGGATAAAAGCAAATTACTGCGGATGCTGGAATCTGAAATGAAACAGAAAATGCTGGAAAATCTCAACAAGTCTGGCAGCATCGGTAGGGAGAGAAAAGAGCTGATGTTTTGAGTCCGATGATTCTTTGTCAACAGGAAGGTCAGGGTCCTGAATGCGCACAGACCGAAGATGCTCAGCAAAGCGATCACCCAGTCTGCGTTTGGTCTCTCCGATATAGAGGAGACCACATTGGGAGCAGCCAATGCAGTAGACCAGATTGAAAGAGATGGAAGTGAAACGCTGCTTAACCTGAATGAATGTTTCGGGCCTGGGATATTAAGCATGGAAGAGGTAAAGGGGCAGGTGTTACACCTTCTGCGAATGCATGGGAAGGTGCCATGGGTGATAGTACTGGGTATAGTGAAGGAGTGAACTAGATTGTCTCGGAGGGAATCTGCGGAATGCTGACAGAGGGAGTGAAGGGAAGATGTGTTTGGTGGTGGCATCACGCTGGAGTTGGCGAAAATGGCGGAGGATTATGCTTTGCATACGGAGGCTGGTGGGATGAAGTGTGAGAACGAGGGCGACTTTGACAAAGAGTCATCGGACTCTAAACGTTAGCTCTTTTCTCTCTCTCCAATATACTTTGGAGTCCTTTTAAACCCTGGCCCATAACAGCAGTCTCAGAACCGGAGGTGCCTGAAGCAAACTCACGGCATCAGGGGTCTGAGTTACACACTGACTAATCATAGCAAACCCGTGGTAGGGAATGTGTCTTGAGAAAGGACGTACTGGCGCTGGAGGGTGTGCAGAGGAGATTCACTAGGTTAATCCCAGAGCTGAAGGGGTTGGATTACGAGGAGAGGTTGAGTAGACTGGGACTGTACTCGTTGGAATTTAGAAGGATGAAGGGGGATCTTATAGAAACATATAAAATTATGAAGGGAATAGATAGGATAGATGCGGGCAGGTTGTTTCCACTGGCGGGTGACAGCAGAACTAGGGGGCATAGCCTCAAAATAAGGGGAAGTAGATTTAGGACTGAGTTTAGGAGGAACTTCTTCACCCAAAGGCTTGTGAATCTATGGAATTCCTTGCCCAGTGAAGCAGTTGAGGCTCCTTCATTAAATGTTTTTAAGGTAAAGATAGATAGTTTTTTGAAGAATAAAGTGATTAAGGGTTATGGTGTTCGGGCCGGAAAGTGGAGCTGAGTCCACAAAAGATCAGCCATGATCTCATTGAATGGCGGAGCAGGCTCGAGGGGCCAGATGGCCTACTCCTGCTCCAAGTTAAAGTTTCTGTACGTGCTGCTATTCTATACCAAGTTGTACATATTTCCGACATTTTGTTTAAAAAAAGACACACACACACACGCGCACACACACACACGCGCGCGCACACACACACGCTCACACACACACGCTCACACACACACGCTCACACACACACGCTCACACACACACGCTCACACACACACGCTCACACACACACACAATCGGCATCAAGGTCAATGAGCGTTCCCGACAGAGCCCCAGCGACGTGTACGAAATGAAACAAATGAAAATGGCTTATTGTCACGAGTAGGCTTCAAATGAAGTTACTGTGAAAAGCCCCTAGTCGCCACATTCCGGCGCCTGTTCGGGGAGGCTGGTACGGGAATTGAACCGTGCTGCTGGCCTGTCTTGGTCTGCTTTCAAAGCCAGCGATTTAGCCCACTGTGCTGAACCAGCCCCAGCCAGTATATCCTGCTCACAGGGAATTTAAGGAAACACGTGCGATTGCGGTAATACAGCGATCGTGGGAGGTACCGGCATACCGCCCTCGTCAGAAAGGGAAGTTTCCATCGCTTCCCGGTAACTCCAGGAGTAAACGTGCTCACAGCCGAGGGGGGCAGCAACACTGCAAGCTGTCACCGGCTGATCTCCGCTCCCCTTTAACCAGTCCGGCTTCCCCAGTCCTCTACTCCCCCCCGCCGCCAAGCCCCAACTCAAAGCCGCCGGACATGGGGGTCAACGTGGAACGTGAGGCTGAATCCTCAGGCCCTCGGAGGGAGTGGGGGAAATGGGGGTGGTTGGGGGGGGACAGAGAGAGTGCGGGAGGGGGGGGGGGGGGGGGGGTGTTCGCTGAACCCCAACACCGGCCACCATCTTCTTCCTGGGCTGGCCCATATCAGAGGGGTCTTATACGTTGCCCTAAACCCCCCCCTCCCCCAAACGCCAGTCCACCTGCCCCATGGATGGAAACCCGTACCTGATGGGCTCCGTTGCCCTGGCTAGTTGGGACAGCAGGGTGGGGCGCTGATCATTGGGGTGGGGAGAGGGGGGGGGGGGGGGGGAAACGGGTGTCGACGGGGAGGTGCGTGCCTACCTGGGGAATGGATCGGGAAAGATTTCTCAGTGGCGTTACTCAGTGACAGGCTGTTGTCGACAGGTGGCGAGCCGCTGGTAATGGACACTTGGACACACTGCCCGTACAGATCGACCACAGCGTACAGCTCTGCAAGGCGAAGAGGAAACAGGACAATAACAACAGCCACAGAACACCTGCTGAGCTCAAATCCAAACCCCCCCCCCCCAACCCCGGCCCTCACCAGCCCGAGCTAAACATTAACAGGCGCCTCCATCTGAGGCGACAGAGCCTCGGAGACCAGGACCTGCTGACCAAACGGGCCTGCGTCGAGTTAACTGACTGGAAGCCTGTTGCTGTTGGCCAAGGGGAATCTCCTGACCCCCCCCCCCCCCCCCCCCCCCCCCCCCCCCCAACTGTTGACCCAGCGGTGACTCCTTGGTGATCTTGGCCGCCAATCCAACGCGCAGTGTCGGAAAAGACGTGACGGGTGAGGGCTCTTTTCTCTCGATATAGAGGAAGCTGAGACTGTGGGGGGGTGGGGGGGGTGGGGGGGGGCAAGCCTACACCGACCCTCTGAAAGAGCACCTGATGGAGGACTACCCCCCACCACCACCACCCTATCCCTGTAACCCCCCCCCCCCCCCCCCCCCGACCCCACCAAACCATTGGAAAATGTGAGGCAATTGACTAATCCACCCTAACCTGCACGTCTTTTGGACTGTGGGAGGGAACCGGAGCACCCGGAGGAAACCCACGCAGACACGGGGGAGGACGTGCAGACACGGGCACAGACGGTGACCCAAGCCGGGAATCGAACCGGGGACCCTGAGACAAACGAGAGCCAGGGAAAGGGAGTGCGAGAGAGGACACAGGCGCATGCAGGTGTGTACAAGAGCGAGGGGACAGGAGAGCGAAGGAGAGCGAGCAGGAGGGCTGGAGAAAGACAACAGTGTGAGAGTGTGAAAGAGAAGATTTCCGACTGAGCCATAACGCGGCTGGACACAGACCCGAATAGGCTGGGAATAGAGGGATACGGGCCCTGGAAGTGTAGATTTCAGTTTAGACGGGGCAGCATGGCCGGCGCAGGCTCGGAGGGCCGAAGGGCCTTTTTCCATGCGGTACCGTGCTTTGTCCTTTTGACCAACTATCTCACTGGGGTAGGCGCGAGCGGGAGTGGGACTTGCGAATCAATGTGGAGCCACGGGCCCTCCCCTCTACCCTCCCCCGGCCCACGCTGCTGATTTACCTGGGGGTAGCCCCGAGCAGGCCACTCCCTGATCCACCCCGTTAATGTAGTAATGGAGATCGCCATTCAGGTTCCGCATCATGCCAATTCGCGAGCCAGTGGTCAGCGAATCCAGATCGCAGCCGTAATTGTTCCGTGTAGTGTTTCCATCCTGCATGATGGCGGTGCCACTGTGGAGGGGGGTAAGGGGGGGGGGGGGGCAAGACCACCAGAAAGACGTCAAGAACTGTCGCTGCTTGTGACAAGCACTGAACAACACACACACCACCCGCGCGCACGAGGATCGGTCACGCCGCACAACAGGGGCAAGTTCCTCTCATTACTGGCCAAGCAAAGTCTGGGTACGTTGCTGCGAGCCACAGAGATCAAAGTCCAGCTCAGCTGTGATCGAATTCAGTGGTGGAAATAGGCTCGAGGGCCGAGTGCCATCATAGAACCGCTACAGTGATTCGGCACCGGCCCTCCGAAAGAGCACCCCTACCTAGGACCACTCCCCAGTAACCCACCTAACCCGTTGGTCCAATTTATCACGCCCAATCCACCCGCACGTCTTTGGACTGTGGGAGGAAACCCGGAGCACCCGGAGGAAACCCACGCAGACACACGGGGGAGAACGTGCAGACTCCGCACAGACAGTGACCTGAGCGGGGAATCGAACCCGGGACCCTGGAGCTGTGAGGCAGCGGTGCCAACCACTGTGCTCACTAACCCTGTTGCCGGCCCGACTGTACCTCAGTGCAAAAACCCTTTCCTCCTCTGGCCAGTCCCTCCGTGGTCTCGCCCCCCCCTTCCTTATTTCTGGAATCTCCTCCGATATCTGTATCTAACGCATCCCAGATTTTCAGCACCCCCACCACTGGTTTCCTTATCTCCGGCTGGCAGGACCCAAGCTCCTGAATTCCCTCCCTCAACCCCTTCCGCTTCTCTCTCTCGTCTGCCCGACCAAGTTCACGCCGCTTAAAAGTCAATTCTTGTCTGATCAAAGCTCTTGTGAAGCAGCACTTCAGGATTTTATGCGGCAATCGAGACCTCCCCAATACATCCAGATTATCGCAACCCCCCCACCACCACAACCCAGCCCCCACCAAACAGCACGCTCAGACCCTGCCGTTACCTCAACATCCAAGTGTCATAGTCTATATCCGTCATGGTGCTGGGAAACTCCAGATCTTCTGGACGGATTGCTGTAACTCCTAAATAAGGGGGATTCTCAATATTAACTATGACAGGAAAAACGTCATTAAAGTGGTCAATAAGGGAAAATACACAGCAGAGTAAACACAACACAGATTGCCGGCAGCTTGTTAAACTGGATTCGACACAAACTGAAGTCTGTCTGCACAACACTCCCGACACGTACATGTGTACAGCACGACATGCAGCATGCAACCCCGCATACAGGGCCAAACACAACCTGGACAATTAACACAGCCAGACGTTAGACCCCAATATGTGTCACACAGCTCAAACACACGACTTCTCCCAACACAAACTAACCAAATACACAAGCATCCAACACAATCCAGACATGCGCTACCCCTAAAACACACCCATAAAAGGCTCCTGCTTGCGCACACACAACAGGCAGGCAGGGTCCCACATACACACAACAGGCACGCGCTCACACACACATAAATAAGCGTGCATGCACATGTGCACACACACACACACACACACACACACACACACAACAGGCACGAGTGCGGATGCGCCTGGTGCGTGTGCAACTGGTGTGCGCGCGCGCCTGCACGGTGTGCGAGTGTCATGTGAGAGTACCTTTAAGAAATGGATGTTTTTTTTTATAAATTTAGATTACCCAATTATTTTTTCCAATTAAGGGGCAATTTAGCATGGCCAATCCACCTACTCTGCACATTTTTGGGTTGTGGGGGCGAAACCCACGCAGACACGGGGAGAATGTGCAAACTCCACACGGACAGTGACCCAGAGCCGGGATCGAACCTGGGACCTCAGCGCCGTGAGGTGGTTGTGCTAACCACTAGGCCACCGTGCTGCCCTAGAAATGGATGTTTAAGCAATGTACCTTTAAGAAAATAGTGATGTGAGAGAGTGGGTGGAGCTGAGTTCAGTCCGCCCATTTTGAGGTTAGTTCTGGGATTTAGTTTCAGTTTGAGACAGCAGCTTGGGTGTGACTGTGTTTTTGTGGCTGTGAGCTGCATGAAGAAAAAGCAAGGTGCTGGAGCTGAAGTCAGCCAAGCCGATATATCTCTGCCTTCCAACAGTAAATATACATTAACTGAGACCTGGTGTGTTACTGTTTTTGTGAAGGTGAAGTCTTTTGGATGTGTAAAGGAACAGTTTGCAGGATTGGGCAGTGTTGTATTATTTTCGGGGTTATCTTTGAAGTAAGGGGTGTTAAGAGATCCAATGTTTATTTAAAAGGTTAATTTGAGTTCATGGAATAAACATTGTTTTGTTTTAAAAGCCAGGTGTCCATAATTGTAATACTCCACCTGGGGAACAAGCTGTGTGCTTCAAAAGCAACAACCCATTAAAGGTGGGGGTTGGTTGAGCTCCATGATACATTTTGGGGTTCTGAAAACACCTCTCCCATAACAGTGAGATTGTGTGCGCGGGTGGGCACACTACGGGCGGGCGCGCGCACACAACGGGCACGTGCACACACTAGCCCCCTCGCACACACTAGCCCCCTCGCCCGCCACCACCACCCACAAACGCTGCCTCAGATCTCCATCAAAAGCTGCAGATAGACCCGGCCGGTCTCATTACTCACCTGCCTCAATGGACCCAGACCATCGATCAACCATCTTCTGAATCAGAATTTCAAACATTTCCCCTTCTCTCAATGCTCTGAAAAGCAAATCAACAAAACTGCCCGTTTGCCACATGCGTCTAAAAGTTAAACAGTGACACAGAAGCTGTGAATATCGGAAATCGCAGTTGGAGAGGTCACCTGGCCCAGTGAGCACACTCCGAATATTCAATAGGATTATGGCTGATCTTCCACTTCCATTGCATGATCCCGATATTCCTCCATTTACTCCGTGTCCACAAATCCGCCCCAGGGGAGGCCCCGGCTTCTCCGCCCCGGGGGAGGCCCCGGCTTCTCCGCCCCGGGGGAGGCCCCGGCTTCTCCGCCCCGGGGGAGGCCCCGGCTTCTCCGCCCCGGGGGAGGCCCCGGCTTCTCCGCCCCGGGGGAGGCCCCGGCTTCTCCGCCCCGGGGGAGGCCCCGGCTTCTCCGCCCCGGGGGAGGCCCCGGCTTCTCCGCCCCGGGGGAGGCCCCGGCTTCTCCGCCCCGGGGGAGGCCCCGGCTTCTCCGCCCCGGGGGAGGCCCCGGCTTCTCCGCCCCGGGGAGGCCCCGGCTTCTCCGCCCCAGGGGGAGGCCCCGGCTTCTCCGCCCCGGGGGAGGCCCCGGCTTCTCCGCCCCGGGGGAGGCCCCGGCTTCTCCGCCCCGGGGGAGGCCCCGGCTTCTCCGCTCCGGGGGAGGCCCCGGCTTCTCCGCCCCGGGGGAGGCCCCGGCTTCTCCGCCCCGGGGGAGGCCCCGGCTTCTCCGCCCCGGGGGAGGCCCCGGCTTCTCCGCCCCGGGGGAGGCCCCGGCTTCTCCGCCCCGGGGGAGGCCCCGGCTTCTCCGCCCCGGGGGAGGCCCCGGCTTCTCCGCCCCGGGGGAGGCCCCGGCTTCTCCGCCCCGGGGGAGGCCCCGGCTTCTCCGCCCCGGGGGAGGCCCCGGCTTCTCCGCCCCGGGGGAGGCCCCGGCTTCTCCGCCCCGGGGGAGGCCCCGGCTTCTCCGCCCCGGGGGAGGCCCCGGCTTCTCCGCCCCGGGGGAGGCCCCGGCTTCTCCGCCCCGGGGGAGGCCCCGGCTTCTCCGCCCCGGGGGAGGCCCCGGCTTCTCCGCCCCGGGGGAGGCCCCGGCTTCTCCGCCCCGGGGGAGGCCCCGGCTTCTCCGCCCCGGGGGAGGCCCCGGCTTCTCCGCCCCGGGGGAGGCCCCGGCTTCTCCGCCCCGGGGGAGGCCCCGGCTTCTCCGCCCCGGGGGAGGCCCCGGCTTCTCCGCCCCGGGGGAGGCCCCGGCTTCTCCGCCCCGGGGGAGGCCCCGGCTTCTCCGCCCCGGGGGAGGCCCCGGCTTCTCCGCCCCGGGGGAGGCCCCGGCTTCTCCGCCCCGGGGGAGGCCCCGGCTTCTCCGCCCCGGGGGAGGCCCCGGCTTCTCCGCCCCGGGGGAGGCCCCGGCTTCTCCGCCCCGGGGGAGGCCCCGGCTTCTCCGCCCCGGGGGAGGCCCCGGCTTCTCCGCCCCGGGGGAGGCCCCGGCTTCTCCGCCCCGGGGGAGGCCCCGGCTTCTCCGCCCCGGGGGAGGCCCCGGCTTCTCCGCCCCGGGGGAGGCCCCGGCTTCTCCGCCCCGGGGGAGGCCCCGGCTTCTCCGCCCCGGGGGAGGCCCCGGCTTCTCCGCCCCGGGGGAGGCCCCGGCTTCTCCGCCCCGGGGGAGGCCCCGGCTTCTCCGCCCCGGGGGAGGCCCCGGCTTCTCCGCCCCAGGGGAGGCCCCGGCTTCTCCGCCCCAGGGGAGGCCCCGGCTTCTCCGCCCCAGGGGAGGCCCCGGCTTCTCCGCCCCAGGGGAGGCCCCGGCTTCTCCGCCCCAGGGGAGGCCCCGGCTTCTCCGCCCCAGGGGAGGCCCCGGCTTCTCCGCCCCAGGGGAGGCCCCGGCTTCTCCGCCCCAGGGGAGGCCCCGGCTTCTCCGCCCCAGGGGAGGCCCCGGCTTCTCCGCCCCAGGGGAGGCCCCGGCTTCTCCGCCCCAGGGGAGGCCCCGGCTTCTCCGCCCCAGGGGAGGCCCCGGCTTCTCCGTCCCAGGGGAGGCCCCGGCTTCTCCGTCCCAGGGGAGGCCCCGGCTTCTGCGCCCCAGGGGAGGCCCCGGCTTCTGCGCCCCAGGGGAGGCCCCGGCTTCTCCGCCCCAGGGGAGGCCCCGGCTTCTCCGCCCCAGGGGAGGCCCCGGCTTCTCCGCCCCAGGGGAGGCCCCGGCTTCTCCGCCCCAGGGGAGGCCCCGGCTTCTCCGCCCCAGGGGAGGCCCCGGCTTCTCCGCCCCAGGGGAGGCCCCGGCTTCTCCGCCCCAGGGGAGGCCCCGGCTTCTCCGCCCCAGGGGAGGCCCCGGCTTCTCCGCCCCAGGGGAGGCCCCGGCTTCTCCGCCCCAGGGGAGGCCCCGGCTTCTCCGCCCCAGGGGAGGCCCCGGCTTCTCCGCCCCAGGGGAGGCCCCGGCTTCTCCGCCCCAGGGGAGGCCCCGGCTTCTCCGCCCCAGGGGAGGCCCCGGCTTCTCCGCCCCAGGGGAGGCCCCGGCTTCTCCGCCCCAGGGGAGGCCCGGGTTTCTCCGCCTAGGGGTGATCCAGTCTCTCAGCATTGACGCTGTCTGACCGTCTGAGAGTTATCACTCAGGTTGCCTCCCATTCCCCCATTGAGAACGTCGGCCCATTTTGCTCAAACTCTCAAGAAAGGAGAAGCCTCTGAGCCTAGGAATCAATCGTGACCCAACATATCAAAACAAAGCTGATAGTTTTAGGAAAACTGATTCTCAATCTCTCAGCCATCCCAGAATATGGTGAAGAGCCAAACAATATAAAAAATACTGTTTCCGCGTAATAGGGAGAAACATAAAGAAACTTAATTTATAAATAGAACATTACGGCGCAGTACAGGCCCTTCGGCCCTCAATGTTGCGACGACCTGTGAAACCCCTCTAAAGCCCATCTACACTATTCCCTTATCGTCCATATGCCTATCCAATGACCATTTGAATGCGTTTAGTGTTGGCGAGTCCATTACTGTTGCAGGCAGGGCATTCCACGCCCTTACTACTCTCTGAGTAAAGAACCTACCTCTGACATCTGCCCTATATCTATCTCCCCTCAATTTAAAGCTCTGTCCCCTCGTGCTAGACATCACCATCCGAGGGAAAAGGCTCTCTATGTCCACCCTATCTAATCCTCTGATCATCTTTTTCCATGTCGGTGCAACATCGAGGGCCGAAGGGCCTGTACTGCGCTGTATCATTCTATGTTCTATGTTCTATCTTGTGTGCCTCAATTAAGTCACCTCTTAACCTTCTCCTCTCTAACGAAAACAGCCTCAAGTCCCTCAGCCTTTCCTCGTAAGACCTTCCCTCCATACCAGGCAACATCCTGGTAAATCTCCTCTGTACCCGTTCCAATGCTTCCACATCCTTCCTATAATGAGGCGACCAGAACTGCACGCAATACTCCAAATGCGGCCGCACCAGAGTTTTGTACAGCTGCAACATGACCTCATGGCTCCGGAACTCAATCCCTCTACCAATAAAAGCTAACACACCGTACGCCTTCTTAACAACCCTCTCAACCTGGGTGGCAACTTTCAGGGATCTATGGACATGGACACCGAGATCTCTGCTCGTCCACACTACCAAGAATCTTCCCATTAGCCCAGTACTCTGTCTTCCTGTTATTCTTTCCAAAATGAATCACCTCACACTTTGCTGCATTTAACTCCATAAAGTCATTTCTGAGCCCACCCAGCCTGCGCGAGAGGCATGCCCAGCGCGTGACCGGATTACCCCTCTCCTATTGCCTTCCCCCTCCCGTGAGCACCGGTCCGTCCGCCCCCTCGCGTCTCTTGCACCCACCCTCGATCGCCTCCGCCCCTCTCGCGCCCACCATCACCCGTCTCACGCCTGCCACTCATCTCGAGCCCTGATCCCATTGTTTCGCGCGCGCCCCGTCACCCCCTCCCTCAATTTTCCTCCCGCTGATGTTTTTCTCTTCCTCCCTCTGTTTTTTTTTTTGAAACAGCTGGGTTACCATTGCTGCCGTCCAATGTGCCGGGTAAGGAGTCGCCTCAGAAAGAAAAGCTGAGCAATCAATGGCGGAGAGTGAGGGAGGAGCCCCTGGTGTGGGGGCTGCTGACGTTACACACCCCCTCATGGAGGAGCAGGGTTAGAGCTCACACCAGCATTCACAACCTCGCGTGTCCCAAAGCGGAATCACAGCCAGATTTACAGTTACTGTTTGCAACGAATGTGGCCGCTAATTTGTACGCAGGTAGATCCCGCAAACAGTGATAGGAGGTTCGGCCACACTTGATTTGTGGGATGTTGGCTGAGGGATAAACACAGGTCAGAACGCGATCCACGGTGTCGGGGACTGGGTCGTACCCCCGAGGGCGACGGAAGAGGAATGTTGCAGAAAGTTCACTCCCCCACTGGGCCGGAAATCCTTCTGTCGGATTTGCCTCTGTCCCAAGTTACATTGAGGAACGGAGGCGATGGTGGCAGACGTCAGGGAGGGGAGTGTCTTGTCAGAATGCTCTGGGCGGCAAGGTAGCAAGTGGTTAGCACCATTGCTTCTCTATGCCAGGGTCCCAGGTTCGATTCCCGGCCTCTGTATGGAGTCTGCACGTTCTCCCCGTGTCTGCGTGGGTTTCCTCCGGGGGCTCCGGTTTCCTCCCACAGTCCAAAGATGTGCAGGTTAGGTGGGGTTACTGGGATAGCGTGGAGATGTCGGATTAAGTAGGGCGCTCTGTCCAAGGGTTGGTTCAGACTTGATGGGCCGAATGGCAAGATGGCTAGGTCATAGAAGGCAGAGAGTAGCAATGGAAGGGTGCTTTTCTGATTGGAGGGCTGTGACTAGTGGTGTTCCGCAGGGATCAGTGCTGGGACCTTTGCTGTCCGTAGTATATATAAATTTGGAGGAAAATGTAACTGGTCTGATTAGTAAGTTTGCAGACAACACAAAGGTTGGTGGAATTGCGGATAGCGATGAGGACTGTCAGAGGATACAGCAGGATTTAGATCATTTGGAGACTTGGGCGGAGAGATGGCAGATGGAGTTTAATCCGGACAAATGTGAGGTAATGCATTTTGGAAGGTCTAATGCAGGTAGGGAATATACAGTGAATGGTAGAACCCTCAAGAGTATTGAAAGTCAGAGGGATCTAGGTGCACAGGTCCACAGGTCACTGAAAGGGGCAACACAGGTGGAGAAGGTAGTCAAGAAGGCATACGGCATGCTTGCCTTCATTGGCTGGGGCATTGAGTATAAGAATTGGCAAGTCATGTTGCAGCTGTATAGAACCTTAGTTAAGGCCATACTTGGAGTATAGTGTTCAATTCTGGTCGCCACACTACCAGAAGGATGTGGAGGCTTTAGAGAGGGTGCAGAAGAGATTTACCAGGATGCTGCCTGGTACGGAGGGCATTAGCTATGAGGCGCTGTTGAATAAACTCGGTTTGTTCTCACTGGAACGAAGGAGGTTGAGGGGCGGCCTGATAGAGGTCTACAAAATTATGAGGGGCATAGACAGAGTGGATAGTCAGAGGCTCTTCCCCAGGGTGGAGGGGTCAATTACTAGGGGGCATAGGTTTAAGGTGCGAGGGGCAAGGTTTAGAGTAGATGTACGAGGCAAGTTTTTTACACAGAGGGTAGTGGGAGCCTGGAACTCGCTGCCGGAGGAGGTGGTGGAAGCAGGGACGATAGTGACATTTAAGGGGCATCTTGACAAATACATGAATAGGATGGGAATAGAGGGATACGGACCCCGGAAGTGTAGAAGGCTTTAGGTTAGACGGGCAGCATGGTCGGCACGGGCTTGGAGGGCCGAAGGGCCTGTTCCTGTGCTGCACTTTTCTTTGTTCTTTTGACAGACTGACTGAACCAGCTCGTCTCTTCTGGCTTGGCAGTTCTGGGATGAGGTTTAACACCAATCCCTATCCCTAACTAATCCAACTGCCTCCCTCTTCAGAAACCTGGCCATCCAAATGACACTGCCGGAATCTCAGCAAGTACCAGGCCTTGCTCGCCTGTCGCACCCTGTCTGCTCGCTGACGTGCAGTGTCCCCGTCCTGGAGCAGTGCCTCGGTTTTAAAATTGGCATCCTTCTTTTTAAATTGCTCCGTGTCCTTTGTGCCTCCCTGTCTCGGATCTCCTGCGGATCCACTGCCCTCCCTGCCCTCGGCTGATTCTGGCTTCCCCGATGTCAATCACTCCAGCATTGGGCAAATGTGCCCTCAGCTGCCAACGTGTGACACTCGGCATTTCCCTCCTGTCACTCACTCCTTCAAACCTCCCTCTCGTGGTCCGAACTCTTGATTATTCTGCCCTAACCTTCTTCCGGGTCAACTGTCCCTCACGGTAAACGGATGCTTTATTGCCTCAAAGATGTGTCATGTGAGGGTGCCTTTAAGAAATGGACGTTTATCAAATAGCTGCAGTGATGTCAGTGTGTGGGTGGAGCTGGGCTGTGATTCTGCTTTTACTTTTACTTTCGCTTTGCGCTGGTGTGTGTGTGTGTTTTAGTTCCGTTTTCAGAGTGAAGAGCTGCAGTGAAAGCAAGCAGTCGTGTGTGGATATCTCTACAAGCTAAAGAATTAGCGCGGTAGCACACGTGGTTAGCACTGTGGCTTCACAGCGCCAGGGACCCGGGTTTGATTCCGGCCTCGGGTGACTGTCTGTGCGGAGTCTGCACGTCCTCCCGGTGTGTGCGTGGGTTTCCTCCGGGTGCTCCGGGTTTCCTCCCACGGCCCAAAGATGTGCAGGTTAGAGTGGATTGTCCTTAGTGACAAAAAAGGTGAGGAGGGGTTATTGTGTTACGAGGATAGGGTGGAAGTGAGGGCTTAAGTGGGTCGGTGCCTCTTCTGCACTGTATGTTCTATGTTGTAATGTTCATTTGGGTGATTTCAAAGTAATACCTGTTTCTGTAGAGAATTTAAACCTGCTGTCTTTCTGTAAAAAGGGTCTTTTGGTCTTGTGGATGTTGTTAGGAATGTTATGAAGGGTTACTTGTAGAATATTGTATCTGTGGGGATTATTGGTGTGATAGTGGTTAATAATAATAATAATCACTTATTGTCACAGGTAGACTTCAATGAAGTTACTGTGAAAAGCCCCCCTAGTCGCCACATTCCGGCACCTGTTCGGGGAGACCGGTACGGGAATTGAACCGGCGCTGGTGGCCTTGTTCTGCTTTACAAGCCAGCTGTTTAGCCCACTGTGCTAAACTAAGATATTTATTGTGGGATTATAAAGTGTGAACTGGCTTCATAAATAAACATGGATTTGTTTTAATAGTACTTTAGATCTCTGCTGTACCACACCGGTAAAGTGGGCCCTTGTGCTCCCCATGACCATGGGTCAGGTGAACTCCCTGATACACTCTGCAGTTTTCTAAACCCTGGCCCATAGCAGATGCTACACACAGCCAGGCACACGCGGTTGTAAGCTTTACCGGCTAGATATGACGATGGCGTCGTTGAATTCGCTGCGGCAGTTCTGCCGGAAGGCGGTGCGGCCGCCGTTGGTGATCACCGCGTTGTTCCCATGGAGGTCGTGGAAGCGGAGGTCGTTGCTGGGCGTCAGGGCGAAGAGGCTGCACGGGGAGATCTGATTACTGCCATCCACCGGTTCGTCAGGAAGAGGGGGGAGGTCTGGGCAGGGAAAACCACAGAAAGAGATCAGGTACACACGCAGATACACACACGCGCACACAGACACACACGCAGACACACCCTTTCAGGTTAACTCAGGATTAATCATACCCCCATTCATGACCTACAATTGTTGTGCATTCGCACAGCTACGTGTGTATTGTCTGGCAAAGAAACGAGGAGTACGCCAAGGGAGCATCCCTTTCAGAAAGGGTTTTGTCTCCTCACATGGCTTCAGTGATGTCATTGTGTGGGTGGAGCTGTGGCGATGAGGTTTGTTTTGCGGTTTCGCTTTCACATTTTGGCTGCTGTGGACTCGGACAGAGAACAGAAGTGAGTTAGCCTGTCTCTGTTTTCATTTTAAATATCTGCTCCAGCAAAAAAACAAAACATTGATTATACCTCCCGGCTGCTTTGGGAACTTAAAATATACAGTTTGCTTTCTGGAAGGGTTTAAACCTGGTCAGAATCTCAGGGAGACCCAGTCTTATTCAAGTGAGAACGCTGGGCCATGCCCTTGAAAAGGGGTTTTGGGGATTTTGTTTTTGAATTGGAACAGTTAAGGAGGAATTCATTAAGGGTTATATATAGATTACTGCAGCTGTGTGGGGTCTTTATGTTTGCAATTGATAAAAATTGTTACTGTTTATATAAATGTTAACTCAATTCTTAGAATAAAGCTTACTTTGACTGAAGGGTCTGGGGAGATTGTTGAATAACACCTGAAGGGGAGCCTCTTGTACACACCCTATCCAAATTCAACATGAAGGTTGTAGGTCAGGTGAATTTCATACTCCACTTTCCTGGCCCCTAACAGTGATATAGACAGATCTGTACAAGGATGGAAGGTTAAATCAGGGAGATGCATTACGAGAGAGCATTTTTCTGTGCAGAACCTAAGGAATTAAGGTGAAGGAGGGTCTAGGGGGAGGGGGGTTGGTGTTCCACTGTGCTACAGGAATAGGAGGTGGGGTGGAGTTATGACTGTGACGCGGTGAGGGAACATGAGGGATGCCTGCAGGCAGCGAAACCTGGAGAGCCTCCTGGGTTGGGTGGCTGAGTGGCGAGGGACATCCGCAGAGCACAGTGCAGGCAGGGTAGGGGCCCCCCCAGAGGTGTTACCCTTGTGGGAGAGACTAGGAGCAGAGGGGAGAATCTCAGAGTGAGGGGGTCTCCCATTGAAGACAGAGATGAGGAGGAATTTCTTCTCTCAGGGGGCAGTGAATCTGTGGAATTCGTTACCGCTGTGGAGGCTGGGTCGTTAAGTATATTGAAGGCTGAGAGAGACAGATTTTTAATCAGTCAGGGAATCGAGGATTATGGGGATAAGGCGGGAGAGTGGAGTTGAGGATTATCAGATTGGATGCGATCTCATTTGCGGTATTGTGTGAAGCAAATAATGGCATGATGGGAAAACTAGTCAAGTCTTCTTGGTACAATTGAATTTAACCTAAGACACAGATACAGAATACACAGAGACAGCATGTCTTGGGAACTGGGTGACTGAGAGTCTAGATAAGGCTTAGAGCTAGAAGTAGTCTTAATACATAACAAGCTGAACAACTATTTCTTCCTGTTCCTAAACAACTTCTTCCCTTTCTTAAAACAAAGACAAGATAATGATATGAAACTCAAGTCCCCTGGAGGTCAGCAAGGTGACGCCATTGTAACGATTATTACTTATGTTTTACTTTTGATCAAATTCCTGACCAAGCTGTATTCATGTTATCTTGATCCTATAATGTATAAGAATCGCCTTCTTTTCTGTACTATCGCAGACTTGGGACAGACTCAGCAGTTTGTAATTGACTGCTTTCCGACTCCAAGTATCAGCCATTTTCTGCTAGCAGTTCTAATTAGTGAATAAAGTTCAGTTTTGCTTATCTAATGAATGCTGTTTGAATTTCTCTATCACAGTCAAGACGCGGGGAAAATATAAAATACAACACATTGAACGGCGGAGGAGACTAGATGGGCCGTCTAGTCCTTCTGTCCCATGGTCTCCAATCGCCAACTGAACGAACAGTTATACCACATCCATTGACATTCACATTGCTGCAGGAACCACGATCTTAACGGGGCAGGGCCGACGGGGCAGGAGTTCAGGAAGTTGAGGGTAGTGCAGCACCGAGGAAGGTACCCAAGGTCACAAGACTGGACCTGAGGCATGAAGATGGTTTGAAGCGTGTCTACTTCAATGTGAGGAGCATCAGGAATAAGGTTGGTGAGCTTGAAGCATGGATTGGTACCTGGGACTACGATGTTGTGGCCATTACGGAGACGTGGATAGAACAGGGGCAGGAATGCGTGTTGGATTTAGATGTTTCAGTGAGATTAGGGAAGGTGGTAAAAGAGGTGGAGGAGTAGCATTGTTAATCAAGGATAGTATAATGGCTGCAGAAAGGCAGTTTGAGGAGGATCTGTCGACTGAGGTAGCGTGGGCTGAAGTTAGAAATAGGAAAGGAGCGGTCACTTTGTTAGGGTTTTTCTATAGGCCCCCAAGCAGTAACAGAGATGCGGAGGAAAAGATTGCAATGCAGATTTTGGATGGGTGCGGCAGTCACAGGGTAGTTGTCATGGGTGACTTTAACTTTTCAAATATTGATTGGAACCACGATAATTCGAATAGTTTGGATGGGGCTGTTTTTATCCAGTGTGCAGGAGGGTTTCCTGACACACTATGTGGATAGGCCGACAAGAGGTGGGGTCACGTTGGATTTGGTACTGGGTAATGAACTGGGCCAAGTGTTAGATTTGGTTGTGGGAGAGCACTTTGGAGATAGTGACCACAATGCAGTGATTTTCGCTATAGCAATGGAGAGGGATAGGAACATACGGCAGGGCAAGGTTTAGAACTGGGGGAAGGGTCATTACGATGCGATTTGGCAAGAATTGGGGAGCATAATATGGAAACAGGAACTGTCAGGGAAAGGCACAATTGAGATGTGGAGCTTGTTCAAGGAGCAAATACTGCGTGTCCTTGATATGTATGTCCCTGTCAGGCAGGGAGGAAATGGTCGAGTGAGGGAACGATGGTTTACAAAAGAGGTTGAATGTCTTGTCAAGAGGAAGAAGGGGGCTTATGTAAGGATGAGAAAACAAGGTTCAGTTAGGGCACGTGAGGGATACAAGATAGCTAGGAAGGAGCTCAAGAAAGGGCTTCAGAGAACTAGGAGGGGGCATGAGAAGGCCTTGAGTGGGTCGGATCAAGGAAAACCCCAAGGTTTTTTACACTTATGTGAGGGATAAAAGAATGACCAGGGTGAAGTTAGGGCCGGTCAAGGACAGTAGTGGGAACGTGTGGATGGAGTCTGAAGATACAGGAGAGGCCCTAAATGAATACTTTTCTTCAGTGTTCACAAAGGAGAGGGGCCATGTTGTTGAGGAGGATAGTGCGATACAGGCTGGTAGGCTGGAGGAGGTAGATATTCGGAAGGATGTGTTAGAAATTTTGAGAAGCCCGAGGATAGATAAGTCCCCTGGGCCTGATGGGATAGATCCTAGGATTCTTTGGGAGGCGAGGGATGAGATTGCAGAGCCTCTCGGAAGGAGCGATCACAATATGGTGGAATTTAAAATACAGATGGAGGGTGAGAAAGTAAAATCAAATACTAGTGTTTTGTGTTTAAACAAAGGAGAGTACAAGGGGATGAGAGAAGAACTAGCTAAGGTAGACTGGGAGCTAAGACTTTATGGTGGAACAGTTGAGGAACAGTGGAGAACCTTCCAAGCGATTTCTCACAGTGCTCAGCAAAGGTTTATACCAACAAAAAGGAAGGACGGTAGAAAGAGGGAAAATCGACCGTGGATATCTAAGGAAATAAGGGAGAGTATCAAATTGAAGGAAAAAGCATATAAAGTGGGAAAGATTGCTGGGAGATTAGAGGACTGGGAAATCTTTAGGGGGCAACAGAAAGCTACTAAAAAAGCTATAAAGAAGAGTAAGGTAGAGTATGAGAGTAAACTTGCTCAGAATATAAAAACAGACAGTAAAAGTTTTTACAAATATATAAAACAAAAAAGAGTGGCTAAGGTAAATATTGGTCCTTTAGAGGATGAGAAGGGAGTTTTAATAATGGGAAATGAAGAAATGGCTGAGGAACTGAAAAAGGAGGTAGGCAGAAAGCAGGAAATTATAGGCCAGTGAGCTTAACTTCGGTAGTAGGGAAGATGCTGGAATCTATCATCAAGGAAGAAATTGCGAGGCATCTGGATAGAAATTGTCCCATTGGGCAGACGCAGCATGGGTTCGTAAAGGGCAGGTCATGCCTAACTAATTTAGTGGAATTTTTTGAGGACATTACCAGTGCAGTAGATAACGGGGAGCCGATGGATGTGGTATATCTGGATTTCCAGAAAGCCTTTGACAAGGTGCCACACAAAAGGTTGCTGCATAAGATAAAGACGCATGGCATTAAGGGTAAAGTAGTAGCATGGATAGAGGATTGGTTAATTAATAGAAAGCAAAGAGTTGGGATTAAATGGGTGTTTCTCTGGTTGGCAATCAGTAGCTAGTGGTGTCCCTCAGGGATCCGTGTTGGGCCCACAATTGTTCACAATTTACATAGATGATTTGGAGTTGGGGACCAAGGGCAATGTGTCCAAGTTTGCAGATGACACTAAGATGGGTGGTAAAGCGAAAAGTGCAGAGGATACTGGAAGTCTGCAGAGGGATTTGGATAGGCTAAGTGAATGGGCTAGGGTCTGGCAGATGGAATACAATGTTGAAAAATGTGAGGTTATCCATTTTGGTAGGAATAACAGCAAACGGGATTATTAGTTAAACGATAAAATATTAAAGCATGCCGCTGTTCAGAGAGACTTGGGTGTGCTAGTGCATGAGTCACAGAAGGTTGGTTTACAAGTGCAACAGGTGATTAAGAAGGCAAATGGAATTTTGTCCTTCATTGCTAGAGGGATGGAGTTTAAGACTAGGGAGGTTATGTTGCAATTGTATACGGTGTTAGTGAGGCCACACCTGGAGTATTGTGTTCAGTTTTGGTCTCCTTACTTGAGAAAGGATGTACTGGCACTGGAGGGTGTGCAGAGGAGATTCACTAGGTTAATCCCAGAGCTGAAGGGGTTGGATTATGAGGAGAGGTTGAGTAGACTGGGACTGTACTCATTGGAATTTAGAGGGATGAGGGGGGATCTTATAGAAACATTTAAAATGATGAAGGGAATAGATAGGATAGATGTGGGCAGGTTGTTTCCACTGGTGGGTGACAGCAGAACTAGGGGACATAGCCTCAAAATAAGGGGAAGTAGATTTAGGACTGAGTTTAGGAGGAACTTCTTCACCCAAAGGGTTGTGAATCTATGGAATTCATTGCCCAGTGAAGCAGTTGAGGCTCCTTCATTACATGTTTTTAAGGTAAAGATAGATAGTTTTTTGAAGAATAAAGGGATTAAGGGTTATGGTGTTCGGGCCGGAAAGTGGAGCTGAGTCCACAAAAGATCAGCCATGATCTAATTGAATGGCGGAGCAGGCTCGAGGGGCCAGATGGCCGACTCCTAGTTCTTATGTTCTTTGATCTTTATCCTTACTGTCTACAGGAATAGTGCCAGGAGACTGGAGAGTGGCGAATGTTGTCCCCTTGTTCAAGAAAGGGAATAGGTATAACCCTGGGAATTATAGTCTCACTTATAGCCGGTTAGTCTCACTTGGGTCACAGGTAAATTATTGGAAAGGGTCCTGAGGGATTGGATTTATGATCATTTGGAAAGATACAGCTCAATCCAGGATAGTCAGCACAGATTTATGAGGGGTAAGTCTTGCCTCACAAGTTTGATTGTATTCTTTGAGGAGGTAACTAAGTACATAGAGGAAGGTAGAGCAGTTGATGTCGTATACATGGATTTTAGTAAGGCGTTTGATAAGGTGCCCCATGGTCGGATCATGCAGAAAGTAAGGAGGTGTGGGATAGAGGGAAATTTGGCCGATTGGATCAGTAACTGGCTATCACATAGAAGACAGAGGGTGGTGGGAGATGGAAAATTTTCATTCTGGAGCCCAGTCACCAGCGGTGTACCACAGGGATCAGTGCTGGGTCCTCTGCTATGTGTGATTTTTATCAATGACTTGGATGATGGAGTTGAAGGTTGGGTTAGTAAATTTTCTGATGACACCAAGATTGGTGAAGTAGTGGATAAGTGTTGTCGGCTGCAAAAACACATTGATAGGATGCAGAGCTGGGCTGAAAAGTGGCAGATGGAGTTTAAACCCTGATAAGTGTGAGGTGATTCATTTTGGTTGGACAAATTTGAATGTGGATTACAGGGTCAATGGCAGGGTTCTGAAGAATGTGGAGGAGCAGAGAGATCTTGGGGTTCATGTCCATAGATCTCTGAAAGTTGTCACCCAACTGGATACAGAAGGCTGATAATGTGTTATCATTTATTAACAGGGGGAATTGATTTCAAGGACCGTGAGGTTATGCTGCAACTGTACAAGACCTTGGTTAGACCATATTTGGAGTATTGTGTGCAGTTCTGGTCACCTCATTGTAGCAAGGATGTGGAAGCATTGGAAAGGGTGCAAAGCAGATTTACCAGGATGCTGCCTGGATTGGAGAGTAGGTCTTATGAGGAAAGGTTGAGGGAGCTAGGGCTTTTCTCTTTGGAGTGGAGGAGGATGAGAGGTGACTTAATTGAGGTGTAGAAGAACAGTTTCTCAAGAACAGCTTCTTCCCCACTGCCATCAGACTTTTGAATGGACCTACCTCGTATTAAGTTTTATTACCATATTACCGTGGGCAGAATGGTAGCATTGTGGTTAGCACAAGTGCTGCACAGCTCCAGGGTCCCAGGTTCGATTCCTGCCATGGGTCATTGTCTGTGCAGAGGCTGCACATCCTCCCCGTGTGTGCGTGGGTTTCCTCCGGGTGCTCCGGTTTCCTCCCACAGCCCAAAGATGTGCGGGTTAGGGTGGATTGGCCATGATAAATTGCCCTTAGTGTCCAAAATTTGCCCTGAGTGTTGGGTGGGGTTACTGGGTTATGGGGATAGGGTGAAGTTGTTGACCTTGGGTAGGGCGCTCTTTCCAAGAGCCGGTGCAGACTCGATGGGCCGAATGGCCTCCTTCTGCTCTGTAAATTCTATGAAAAGTTGATCTTTTCTCTTCACCTTGTTATAACTGTAACATTATATTCTACAGTCTCTCCTTCCTTCCCTATGTACAGTATGCATTGTTTGTACAGCATGTAAGAAACAATACTTTTCACTGTATACTAATACATGTGACAGTAATAAATCAAATCAAGTCAAATAAGATGATGAGGGGGATAGACAGAGTGGGCGTTCAGAGACTATTTCCTCGGTTGGATGTAGCTGT